>NC_068369.1:22572539-22700039 GCF_020536995.1 Dreissena polymorpha | reverse complement strand
AAATGTTATACTTATAATTTGTTTTATTTAATATATGTACATGGGTAATATCGTAAATACACAAACTACTATAAAACAATATAGGCTTTTCAACTACAAATGTTTGTATATTAATTTATTTACACAAGATAAAGGCTTATTGAAAACAAAATTATATCGAATACATAATAATACAAGAATCAGTAAAAAAGTGCCATCAAAATGGATCTAGTATCTTGATATAAACGAGCAAGTGTGTTTGTAAACTGAAGAAAAACGTAATGCAAAAGCCAAACGTCTTACGAATGCCCTCGCGAGTATCCAAATAAAACTATTCATGACCTAGTTAGCTCATTTAAGGTTATATTACAAACTCCTGCATGTTTGGTAGCATTGTGATCATTTTTGAATACTTATAAAATTCTCCACTTAGGAGAAAGCATCAGCATAAACAGAATAAACTAAACTGTATGCATGGATTCGAACCTTGCATGCCGATGATTCAAGAACAAAATAATTCGCTATCATATACACATATATGGTATTACGAGAGCGTGTCAAGTTATCTTGTACTTGTTACATTGGTCGTTAAATGGCGTAGAGTATTTATTATGAGATAATATAATTTGATATCCGTACCTCCGAAGAGAGAATTTGTCTTCAACATAATGTACATGTCTTTAATAGATTGCGTTTACGAGATGAACCATTTTATCAGTCAAACATCATTGGCCTATCAACATGTTTGGCTCTGTTCCTTTCCATACAGTGACAGATTTGCAAATATAAGAAAATCGTGTCGTATAGTTGAGCACACAACGTATCTGCAGGCCATAAACGAAAATCGAGAATTCCGAATAGAAATTCTTTAGTTTCTGATTAGCGGAGCGAACATTTCGTGCATTCACTTAATTTGAAACTAGATTTTATTTCAGCCTTAAGCACGCTTCATTTAACTATTAATAATTAGACGGTAGGGTTTTATTACCTGTATTGTCAATGCAAAACTACTTTTATGACCCTAGCTTAGCATCGATCTGAGAAACGCCATAGGTGATCAATACCCAAGCCGAGGCCTGCAACGTTTTCCTGCGTGCAAAACGAAGCGATCGTTTTATTGCCAAAATACCTGCATTTTTGAGCACAATTTGAACATCGCGTGGCAATGAAGCTGAATTACTCCACCTGTGCACCACAGAGCGCCTATGTGGGAACGAGTTCAAACGCCGGTCCGAGAGGCTGCGCGCGCATCTCGCTAGCCTCGATCTGACGTTTTAATGGCCGCCAAGTTGTCATTCTAGTCAGCTCTTTTGATTGGCTAATTATGACAGCGAAAGGTCAGACGGTGGAAAATGACACTTTTATAAGATTACAGGATTAGTTAGACATGTCCGTGGAAAAAGTAGTTAATGTGTTTTCCTTATGAAAGTAGCAAGTATAATTCAATGGTGAAACAAAACCAAATATTTAGTTTATTAACTCTTGTTAAACGTGATTCACCAGGCGCGTTATATACAATTTGCATTATTAATTAGATATTTTGTTGTAACTTTCATATAATGGTAAGGAATAATTTAGCCATAATTCATATTTTTAATATGTTAAACAGAGAATATTTTGAAATTTGACGTTTTATGCAAATGCTAAATTAAGACAAAACAGTCGAATTGATTGTTTTACCGACATTTAATGCTCAACGTAAATTCTTTGAAATAACAAATCTATTGAGTCAGGAAATAACTTTTAATTTTAGAGTTAAATCATTTTCTACAAGTTAATGGCCAGGGGTGGTATTCCAGAAACATCTTAAGTCATTTCTTAAATAATTTCACTTAAGTTCAAAATTACAATGTTTTGTATTTCTTTAATAAATAAGTTAACACACGTTTTTTTTTGGTATTCCTAAAATAACATTGGCATAATTATGTTATTTAAATGTATATATTGATGCCAATCTATTGCAATATGAAATGAAACACTTAAGAATTTTTCCCAATTTAAGGATAAGAATAAAATTTAACTTAAGATGCTTCTGGAATACGACCCCTGGTAGAAAATACCAAAGAAATTGATTGCTAGATTAATAATCCATTGTCTAGATTTCATCGGAATTGTATGGAGCGTTTGTGTTCTTATAGAATTCGGAGTGTTACAATTATTTTTATTTTTATCACATGTAAACATTGTGTCATAGTTTCACCAGAAACCATCGTCTCATAATAAATAACATTGTCAAAAACTTAACAATTGATATAGATGGTGATCGATAGCGGTGACGTCCAAATATTGTATACACTTCAAAATGCACCGACTTAAATAAGCGTGCGTTTTTATAAATTTTAATATGTTCACGAACTGGTGTGTTAACCTTAGAACCCAAGGGAAAACACACCTGTTCGACCGTAGTGGTTGATAAATAAGCCCACGTGGGCTGGATGGGAATCGAACATCCGGGCCACCTATGTTGAACGCGATTTTTTTTAGGTAAAACTTTTTTCTGAGTTATAATCTTAGTCCCCTTAACAAATGATGCTTAGTCACGATTTACGATAGTACAGGCATTGTGTTGTACCATGATGTAGCACGTTGAAAAAATCTGCGTAAAACGAAGATTTGATACAGTCGCAAAATCAAAATATCGTTGAGAATTCGAACTTATCAAAAGATCCAAGGCGCTCGATGCGTAGCTTTATGAGTGTGTAAATTGATTCCAATGGCGCAGAAATGTGTACCTTGTCACATTTGTTACTGTAGCTCAGTTATAAAAACATAAATAAAACCTGTATAAAACATGCTAGAAATTGCTATTCTACTATTGTTTTTGGCAATATAACGTAAATAAATATCACAAACGAAGTTCTTTCTGGCCCATAAACGCAGTCCGTTTTATTCTCCGTTTATTTTGCAGTGTTGGAGTTTTATACTTTATGATAGGAATAAATGACGCTTTAAAAACGCATTCAAACTGGTATATAAATGTCGAGACAAAGTCGAGTTAGCCCTCGTGAAAAACTAATAACAAGGGGTCAAATGAAGAGATTTCATGGGCAGATAATGATAGTGTGCGATCGGACTTTAACGTGGTTTTAATATGAACGAATATTGCATGATAATGTCAAAATAATTGTAAGATGTAACGGACTCGTATATTTAAGTAGCTCCACATGAGGTCAGATGAAGTTTCGAGAGAAGTTTTTGGAGTGTTCACGTCCAATGTTGTAAGATTGTAACCATGGAATACAGTGAATGTATTTAATTAATTACAATATAACATTACAGTTTACCAATTTAAATGACGACACTCTTATAGTTTATACTAACGGTTTCCCTGTAGTTATATCAGTATGCTTAGTATTAAAGTTAATTTGAAGGAGGTCGGTTGTTCGAACACTAGAGGCAAAGTCATTTTCATTTTTACTTCTTCTCGATACCATAGAAAGGCAAGGTTAGCTGTTGCGTAAAAGAAATTGTATGGTGTTCAGGAATAACAAAAATGCAAACTTACGAAAATCTTTAAAACTTGTTCGCAATCTATGTGTGAAACGTGCCCGCGCGGGAATCCCCCCATTCCACATCCACCCCTACCCGCGAGTAAATACACTAAAAAAGTTTGAGCGACTTTTAACAAATCTGTCGATGAAATAAAACTGAACGTGTTATCGAATAATGGTCAATTTCGTAGTTCAATTAGTGCGGACGGTGCGGAAGTCGGTTATGTCTCCGTAATAAAATCCGGACTGTAAACATCGTTTCCTCTGGCAGTTTATGACACTGCGTTGTCTTTGATGACACGTGCTCTTTGAAGGCAAGGTCATCGGACAAGGTCATGTTAAGGAAGGATGTTCACTCCGTGGATTGCGAAATCCATTAGGCAACACTAGTGTTGATAAAAGCATTCAAGATTTTACGACATTTTTGTGAGACAAAACATTTTGAGTCCAATTTTATTTTTGAATTAATTCCTTGACATTATTTGTAGGAAAACATGTTTTTGGAACCGGCTAATTATACATTGAGATGCCGCTTCAGGGAATAAAGAGAAAACTAAATTATACAGTTCCCTTTTTAAAGGCCATTTAATCATCATGAATGTACGTGCACTCCATTTTCACGTGTCGGTTTAACTATTTACGTGTAACGAAATAGATAGTGTATTTGCTTTTCATCAACGAATAAGCAAACACCATAATGTCTCTGGTTTTTTTTTGTTCAATAAACTTCATTCCTATAATTGTGAGTACACGATGTAGCCAGTACGAATGCCCATTTTACCGATTTTCATTTATATTCGAAAATTGCAAACAAAGACGACACATTTAGAGTAGTGAATCTCTCAAGTATACTAATAGTTGTGCAGACGTCAGATTAAGCATGCGGAATAGCATACGGCGGACATGCAAATGAGTTCAAAAGATTTCGGAAGCAAAATACATTTACTGTACTTCAGAAATTTAAAACGCATTATACAAAAAATCATACATGTAATTAACCAAATATTTTAACTTTTCAAACTTTTCAGCTTATTCCACACGAATTAATTACCGCGTGTTTAATTGACAAATACACATAATCGCCGGCGTTAAATTGCGCCTTCCACTTAGAACGCTCTGTCGCATCTTGATGGATATGCTCCATATGTCAGAAGTGCGTTTCATCTCACAGCGAAACCGTTACTTTCGTGACTTATATTGTCAAATGTGACCACAGGAATATTATTTATTCACTTTTTGGCGTTTTATATAATTATTTATATTCTGCATTATGCATATGACCGATAGGACAATATGATATATGTCCACAGCTCACTCATGTTGAAAATATGGCGTTCGTTCGCTCCCTGTGCTTTTCGTACCAAGGGATGTATTATCTTCAGTTCAGCATTGATCGATGTGTGGCGCTCGATAAACAAGTAATTGCGGACGTGTTGAGTGGTAAAGAGAGTAAACAAGTGTCTAAACCCATTTATGCTTAGTGGACTTTCCCATCCTTCTATATTGGATCAATTTATTTCCAAAATAGGGATGTCTAGTATATTTATTTTTATATTTAGAATATTTCTTACAGAAATCCCTTAAAGCAAACAGCGCAGACCCTGGTGAGACGCCGCATCATGCGGCGTCTCATCTGGGTCTACGCTGTTTGCCAAGGCCTTTTTTCGAGACGCTATGCATAAATGGGTTAAATGGAAAAAAATGCAATGTACATGTACATCTTAAGTATAAGGATTATGTAATTATTGTTTTAGATGTAATTTACCTCTTGAGACACAAAAACAAAAGTTTATAATCAAACAGTCCCAATACTGTGATTTTTGATTTCCGTCGTATTCGATATTTTCACACCTTTGGCTATATAAAACTTTCTTCTCCTTTCCATACAATATATTTGCTATTAGTATTAAAATTATTAATATGTATGAAATACACAATAGTATTGAACTTAATAAAACAGGTTTATGAAACATAATAAAGTGTATGTTTCCCAACATTTGAACCCAGCAAATCAACTATCTATATGGTCGTCTACTTGTTTAGTGGCAAGCAAATACAATGTGAAGATAACTATTTAGTTTTGAAATATCTTAACACTGAACAACCGGTTAAATGGTTATGTAAATAAAATGACTAAAAAAATCGTACATTTGTTTAAAAAATCGATTAATCAATTTCTATACAGATACCCGTGTATGGACGTAATTTTCCGTCGAAACTAGTTTTACGACCGCGGTTTATCAATTAATGCCGCGTAATTGTAACGAACCATTTGTTATAAGTATCAATTTTCAAACTAATTCAAATTACCGAAAAGGAAACTGTTAAAGAATTTCTATTCCCATTCAAGATTGGTGTATTATAACCCTCAATAAATGTGTCATAAACGTACGAGAAACAAAATGGTCTTCCGCTGATTACCTACATTAAAGGGCGTCATTCATTCATACGAGCTAATGATTTAATTTATTTCCTAACATGACAAGGTGCAAAATTTATGTAAAAAATTACTTTTGTCACCTAAGCGTTTCGGTAGTCACACGTCTAACTAACGTGCTTGTTCTTATTTGAATAGCTTTCTGTTGATATACAATACACACGTAAAATGGGTTTTGTATGTTAAGCACATAATGGCAAAATGCCTCAAGACATCGCGACACCTTTTTCGCACTTACATACGGTTAACGTGTTAAGTAAACGTTAAGGTGTTAAGCTGTTACGCTTGTACTCGTTGATATTAAAATGGAATCGGTGAGTACCAGGGCAGTCAGACAAGAGGAAACAGGCTTGATCGTTTATAAGAAAAGTAAGAGTAAATGTTATATGAGCCGCGTCATGCGAAAATGGGTCTTATACAATATGTGACCAGTATAGCTACCTTTTCCGCTTACGCCACCATGAAACCTTGGGACAGTATACCCTGATCAGACTGCCCGACTGCGCAGGCTGGTATTCAGCTACGCTGACCGCATTGGCATAAGACCCATTTTCGCATGACACATAATCCGTTTCATTAATTTCATAGTCTATGTTGTCATGCTCATCGTCCGCCTCACTATCTTCATTTTCGTCCACACCATCATCAGTATCAGCAGTAGTAGCAACACCAACACAAGTTAACGCTAGTTGCTTTTATACACAGTAAAATCTTCGTAAATTCTGTGCAAAGTCTATTGTAAAGATCCGAGTAAAATTCCGTTGCCATATAGTTCATTTTGATCCAGTTGGCATTTATATAATACATAGATCCAAAAGGTCTTTTAAATAAAGCTTTCAAAAAGAAAGTCTAGTCATCATGTGCGCAGTAAATTACAATTGACCGGTCGGTAGTTTACTCGCAAGCTGCGTTTATTGGCGCGAGGGTGCAAATTAAGTTCTCAGGCATTGGACACCGCTTCATCTCTCCGCGGACCGGGATGGTCACTTGAAAACGAATAATAAATCTCGCTGTTTGTAAGTGAAAACTCTTTATCGGACCTATTAATAACCAATATTTGCACTTAGTAAGACACAACCTCTAATCGCGCCCACCGCGCTCCGTTGCCCCCAAAATTACCAGTTTCCGTATGATCAGAAAAGCCCACTTAGTGCTGTACCGTTTTCAACTGTATCAAATTGTATTAAATACATGACTGTTTGGGAGAGGAATTCGACAAAAGCCCCTCTTCACGTTTTTCGCACCCGTTGACCTATTCTAACTTCATACGGATGCGTCTAGCAATTTTGAAATTCACTTCGAATTTTCCGCATAGCTTCGATTGCTACACCCCTTCAATCGCATTGTTAGGTGCAAGATATAAATTATCAATTGTTCTTCATTTAGCGAACGAAACCAGCAATTACAGAAGAAAACCATATGATGAAGGACCCGTATGCTGACAGACTGTGTGACATTTGAACAGCTTTAAAGATTTATACTTTCAACAAATATCAAAGCCCGTCCAAACTTAAGATTTTGTTTTGACATTGGTGTTTTCATGCTCAATAGATTTGAATTTATTAATGTCACATGCGACCTACATCTTTGATTAATAACTGCTAATGTTAGCATATTTTTAGAAGGTATTATAAAATGCCGAAATGTATTGCAAGCATATCGCGTTCGCTTCAGTCAGCACCGACAAATTTCCATGACTTAAAACACTGTAAGCATCATCACTATCATTTATTTTCGAATCTTAGAACAAAGAAAGGCCTGCCGTTGAAAATGGATTGGTGTTTTGCTTAGTCTGAAATGATATTCTTATGTGTGGAACTCTGTAAGTTAAAATCGAACGTCCACTGTGTCACTTGACATAAAGAAATAAAGAGTTATTAAAAAATAACTGGAAAACACCACTTAGGACCATAGTGCGAGGTGGCCAATAACGATATACAAATATCTAAAACAGAGGCTGATTTATTGTTCTTTGCGTCTGAAATTTGTCCCATTGACAATGACCACTAATTATGACATGTTCATACTTTCTGTCATATTCGGAAGATCAAAGACATGCGGTGACCGTGATGAATGGACTTAAGTTCGTTTTGCTCATTTATCATGTTTTTGACGGCTCGGTTGTAACAATGACTACCAAAACGGACCGATTGTCTAATCACGTGACACTTTCTAAGCGAAGAGGTATTTTGTAAACCATAAAACTGTTCAGTAAGAATGTATTCTTTTCTAATAAATAATGAGAATGTTGATTAGTAATTTCGTGCCCGTAGACACAGGTCTTTCCTGTTCATTGAAAAACTCATTGTGGGTCCCAAGCTGCAGACACCAGTTTCGTCTGTTAAGAACTTCATTGACAACTGTCGTCGGTCGCGCGTAATCGATTATTATTTTTCATGCAATTGATCCGATTTGAAATCAATATGTCATATTTTGATAAATCATACATTTTATTGGTATTGTTATTACGATGTTGTCAAGTTTTTACGAGCTTTTATTCTATTACATGCGAGGCGACTTCCAAGAAAAATCCTGTGCACGACTTCTAACAATTAGTCACGAAAATTTGTGACATAATTATGGTCGTAGAACAAATTATAATGATAATTTCCATGTCAAAGTGACATACATCAATACATTATTACAGTATATTTATCAAAGTTAATATGTACGAGCACGTTCCGGGAAAACTAGGCTAAATGCTTGTCCATAAAGTGTCATCCCAGCTTAGCTTGTGCAGTCCGCAATTACATTAAAGGGTCCTTTTCACAGATTTTGGCATGTATTGAAGTCTGTAAGTAAATGCTTTATATGTATTAATGTAAACATTGCATCTAAAGAGCTCCAGTAAAAAACAAGAATACAATTAAAGAAAGAAAAAAAGTAACCCTCAACTTGGCTCGAACCACTGACCCCTCGAGTAAAAGTCCACCGCTTAGACCACCCGGCCATCCGTACTCATACAAGGTGCGATGTTTTTTTTCCTTTATATAAGCAATCCTCGTTGTATCACACAATATGAAGACAACAATAAAACTCCAAATTATTCAATCGTTTCACGTTGCAACGCTTTATAATTTTCAGGTTTTTAAATCGTCAAAAGATGCATATAATGGCTATATTAGAGCACTGCAAATGTTCAGTATTACTGTTTCCTCACAAATATCATATATACAACGAAAATGTGCGAGTCTGATACATTTTTATCATAATTTTGTCAATTAACCCAAACGTGAAAAGGCCACTTTAAGTCCATTTACCTCAGAACTAGGATGCTAATTTATACATCGTCTTTGCTAGAAATACATAATCGAATACAAGTTTATTAAAATTTTAAAATATATTAAGAAACGAATTGCTACACAACGGCTACTAAACTGGAACGATCTAAAACAACAGATACAATTCTGATGAATAAAATACAAATCAGAAAAAAAACTGAGATAAGGAAGTCATCAAAATAAGAGTTACCTTTAAATCCATAGTCTTTTGCAAAACACATGCATGTACATGAAATGTGTATACTGTTTTCATATGCTATGTATTCTGTGACGACGTTTTCATACGACACATTTTCTTGTGCAACAACTTGGATGTGTGTGTGGGCGAGTGTGATTCGCAGTTTTCTGTTTTTCATGTTTTTATTCTGACAATTTTTAATCTGACACAATTATGTGGTAACTATTTAAGTCCTTATTTGATCTATTGCTTTTAGAATTTGAAGAAGTCTTGAGATGTCCTCTAGCATTGAATACGGTAATTTTATTGAATGTTTGCGCGCTTTGATTTTTTTCAGGATTCTCACATGAGCATGTGCGCAGACATTTTTGAACATGTATAGCCATATGCGAGTTACCTCCCGTGAGCATTCATGCGTAAAAGAAAAACCCTAAACATTTCGTTACGATCAATCAAAATGTCTTAGTTTAAATTGCATTTTTGTTCAATCAAATTTGCATTGAATGTCACGTTGAACAGCTATCTATTTATGAAATGCCTAATTGAAATGTGTTAAGAATATAAATACGTATAGAGGTTTTGTGTTTTCCGATGTATGCACGTGTCATTTCAAACATCGGATTCAAAAGAAAATAAAAGGTTCGAATGATGTTTCTTGTGTTTAACAATTTCATTTTTGAATGACTAAAGAGTCTCGTATTTGTTCCGAGTTAAGCAGACACGATGCGTTACAAGGCGTACACGTGTTCGTGCTCCGTGTCGCGTTTGATATGAGGCTAGAGGGTTACTCATACACGAAGCCCGGTGTTACCGTAGAGAGCACCCCGACGCTGGTGTCCTGGGAGCACGTTTCCCCGTACATGCGCACTCGCTTGTTCACCATGTTTACAACACATAGAATCAGAGGAAGAACACATGTGTAACAACGAAAACATAGGAGCGAAATATTTGGTGACCGAGCTCCTTTGTCCAATGTCTCGTTTCAACTCTCGGACCGAACGAGATTACCGGTATTTTGGTCTACCATTTTGATGTTATTCGAACACAATATGGACATGTCATCTTGCCCTCATTTCCGGGTGAGAGAGTGCAGAACACGGTTTAAATACTTTGTCTTCACCTTTCTATACAGGAACAGTCAATAACAAGTATTTATCGCCATGAAATGAAAAGTAAAGTATAGACACAATAAAATGTATATAGAAAAATCTGAGGAAAAAGATATCTTGCCTCGACCATTTCCTTTAATTTAAAAGAGCTCGATCAGAACTACCGGACATATATATGGAAACATATATATGCAATGAATGTGCAGTGGTCATATGTCGTAATACCAGCACAAGTCCGTCCCCATAATGCATTTTATGTCATCAAAGTGTCAATAAATTCAATATTATGCCGAAGCTTCTTTTTATAATCAATATTAATATTCAGAAAAAATAACTCTTATTTTCACTTGATTATGTAGTTTACAAGTCACGGAATCTTATGTTTAAGTTAATTATGTAACTCTCTATTTGACAAAATATTGCATGTGCATTGTGCTTTGATGTTGCTACATTGTTTGTAATGTCGCGTTCGCTCAATTAGTCTGGAAAAGCAACTAACATAGGGCATGCGATCTACACTTGTTCCTTCGTATTATCAAACAGTCTGAACAATATATTATCCAAAAAAAACACGCTCTCAGCGTAAAGTAAGTGATTTCATAACATGCATTCAGTTTGCTCAATATAATTTTATCATGGTCTTTGCTATAACAGTCGTTAGAAACAATTATAACAAATATTCTAAATTGCAGATACATTTTAATGCGTAATTTAAATACTTAACGAGTTAAAAAGAAATCAAGTATTGTCATTTAACAGGTATATACGTTAATATATACGTTAATATTATATAATAATAATTTTATTTTGCATATTATATTTATCTTTGTATCGTTGTTGTTGATTTTTTCTTCCTAAAAAATCGCGCTAATTGCAATATTTCATTTAGATAAACCACAAATCTAGGTTTTTGCAACTGATTTAACATGATAATTTATTAATTGGATTGTTCTACATCGTTGTAAAACTTTTAAAAGTTCCTGGCCATTGTATCGAAAGATATTTCTATTTAGATATCAAATGCAAAATGTGCAATGACATGTTTTGCCCAGGGAAAGGTTAAATATCTCTCACCACATTGTACACAAGTAGTTAAAAAGCAATAAAACAGCAAATAGGTCTATCTTATCTATTTCAACATCTTATCCAATGCACGAACGCTGTTAAACCTATTATCAAGAATCAAAATCAGCCATATATCAATACTGAACGACGTTGGAAACAATAGGTTAACGTAAGCCTAATTGTTACGTTACGTCAAGTACATTACCAGAGGTCGAAGAATGAAGTTAATGGGATAATTGGATCGAAAGACTAAGAAGAGCGTCTTTAATTGGTATCGATGAGTTAATAGCCAGCAATTGCACCCTGGCTGCAAGATGATTGTTACAGATACAGTAACTAAAGCGCACGAATGAATATATTAACCCCGTCATCATGAACCCCTAGGGGCGAGTGTCGACAGTATTGTACATAATTGAGATACATTTTGTCAATAGCAAGTGATTAATGGATGAATCGTTAAATATTTCCCCTGCAATTGTCTGTGTAATTTTTAGAAAAGGTCGTCTGCAAGAAACAATGATTACTAATAATAGTTTTCATACATCTACGTTAATACCCTGCCACTGTTGTCGTCTGCTAGTATGACACTCAACTGATAGCTACATTTTAATAATTTGTGGTGTGCAAGTCTGTTATACAAATGCAACTAAATGTATTTAAAATGACGTATGTTCTTGCATATTACGCATTTTAACAGCCATTGATTTAAAGTCTTTTTAAAGCAATGTTTCAGTAGTTTTTTTAATAAATATTAACGATCATAAAAAAAACTGATGGTAGACTTTCTCCATAAAGTAGAAACATAATTGAGTGTATTTCTGTTGATGACATTGTTGTTGCTAGTGGTTGTGGTTGTGTTTTCTTATTAATCATAACAGTAATAGTACGTTCCGTTACTTATACAAGTTGAAGAAAATGGTCGTGCACTTAAACACCGCTTACCCATACATCCCGCTTGATTTGAACGCATGTATGAAATAAACTATAAAAAGGACATATATGCCGCTTTTATTGATGTCCGTCTGCATCAATTATTTCCTTTATACAACCGAACAAATGAAAAATGTTGGTGAATTTTATTCTCGTTTTATATTTATTAGAACAATAAAACGCAGATAAAACAGAGGGAATATGCAGTTTTAATGAATGAATAACTGTCATTTTATTAATCATTTTCCAGTGAAATATTATTTATTGTCTTCTGTTAGTAATATCTGAATTCAAAATATTATCAATGTGAAATAGTTCACACACTGGAGTAATAAATACATTGACACATTTTAAGGGTTAAAAAACAAGTACACTTCGAACGATTTTACACGGTTTTCACACCAGCAAAAATATAGAATGATGTGTATCTACAGCGCGTAATTGACGTTTGGTGTTAATGTTTGATACTCCTATATTAAATATATTTTATTATCAAACATGTTTTTATTTATTTTTGCCTTCGTCTTACTTTGATATAAATATATGTTTTGCCTAGTGGAGTCTCCCATCCTTCTAAACTGGATCAATTTATTTCCAAAATTAGCTGTCTAGTTTATTTATTTCTATATTTTGAATATTTCTTTTGAAATTCCTTTAATCAAACAGTGCAGACCCTGATGAGACGCCGCATCATGCGACGTCTCATCTGGGTCTACGCTGGTTGCAAAGGTCTTTTATTCTAGACGCTAGGCATAAATGGGTTATGTGAAGCTAATTCATGTTATACATTTGGAGACCTGTATAACTTTAAAATGATGAAACACTATAAATACGGACACTACGTGTACGATATAAGATATGCTACGTAATATTTTAATAATATATTGTATTAATATTTTGTTAACATTAAATTTATAATATTTGTGCCAAACAGTATTTCTTTTTCTTTGTCTTTTTATCGGCAATAAAACACATCACTGGTACACTAACATTAAGAATTGTGATTCGGACAGTGTAACCGAAATTATGTCATATCCGTTGAAAAACGTGGAACACCCTCTGTCTCGATTAAAACATGTTTTATTAAAGATGGTTGTTTTGAAGTCGCTGATAAGCACTTGGCGTGGCGCAATTAAAACTGTCGTGTTCTTAGACCACCAACAAAACTAACACAAACCCTATGTTCTGGTAGTAAACACGCAATCAATGTATACATCAGCGAAAACTTGATGAAAAAATATTTCATTTATAATGCCTCATAAAATTGGCCCTTGATATATTAGAGAAATATCTTCAAACAGTGTCTGTTTCATTTGTTACGAGCGAGTTTAATCTCAATTTATCGGGTTTCACTAAAGTCGCTTCTACTATTGGCTGAGATTTTGCTTCATGAATATGAACTAAAAAAATAGTTCGGATATAGCCCGCCCTACGCTGTTTCTGTATTTTGTAAACACCACTGTTTTGTTCTGTATATCTTACATACAGTTTCGTTCGTTGAACAGGTTTGACTTTACTTATTTCAAATTTAAATGCATAATTTATAAAAACAACATATTTTGCAAAAGATCTCGCGATAAAGCGTTTATACATCGCGAAATGTAGAGAGCCGATAAGAGTGCAGGTACGTGACTGGTCTGTTCTGATTGGTCCGCCTTATCACATGATCTGCCTCGCTAGCTGAAAAGACACGCCTACTGCTTATTCGGAAGATTTTATTACTCTCGGCTCATTTTCGTTTTACTGTTGTCGCTTCGAAGGTTATATATACATATTTAAAAGTTTGCAATCAAACTACCAGGAATTTAAGAGTTGTGTTTTAAAGCATACTACTAGAAAATACACACTGGATATTGTTTTGTATTAATGGCGTTCAACCTTTATTGTGAGTATGCATATCTGTTTAAGTTTATGTCTCTCTATTCCTTCATTTCACATAAAATAGTTTCCTGAGTTATGATACAATCTTACTTCTCATTTTCGAATTTATTTTAAGAGACTTTAATAACTTATTTGTAATATAATAATATTTAAACTGATTATCTCGGAAAATAAAAGAAATTTAATGGGCATTTTACAGTTGTGTTCCCGTTTTCCGTGGATGTAAGCGGCCCATACATTATTGCTTGATGCGACTATTAAATCGCTTTAAAGCAAACTTAATCGCTCTGTTTTATGAATCGGGTTACAGCGAAATTGGCCTTCCAAATGTTGGTTTTATTACTTATGAATGGTTCTTTTAGTCGCATGTAGCAATATTCCACGGAACGAATTTGTTTATTTCATGGTTTATGCCAAACTCAAATGCTTCTTTTACGCGAGCGTTTAATTTTTGTTCAATCAATCATCGGACTTTGATATTATTTATGACATTGATTAGTGGTTTATTACAAATGAAATGAAATGTTTATTTTTACGGTACATTTAAATGAGTTATGTAGTTTTCTTTTTAATTGAATTTGATGTTATGTTGATAGTATCGATGGTCAGATTCTAAAGTTTTCAGGGATAAATCGTTCTGATTTCAAATAAATGACGAATACTTCCAAGTTTTATCAATGTAAATAACATATTGATTGCTATTTTTTTGTTAGTACATGTATTTAATTACTTATAACCTGTACGGCAGTTATAATAATAATGCATATATAAATATATTATCTATATCTATTAAAAAAATGTAATAGGTATTCAAATCAAATGTACTTGTTCAATAATATATATCGTCTAGTATTGTTCCTGTGTTATATCTACTCGGTTTGTTTCTATATTTTCTGACTAAATCACCATTTACAGGTTAAAGGATTAAAAAAACGGCAACATTAAAACAAATTATATCTCGAGGAAAAGCCAATTTTCACACTATTAAAACATTCTAATGGATTTCTCATTAAAATATATTTGCTGCGATGTCTCTATGTTAAACTGACTCACATATTTACTTGAACAAGAACTCATTTCACGTTTGTCATTTACAGATCGATGCTCTAAGAAATCAATCTTAAATTATAGTCGGATACATACTAGCGTCTTAAATAACAGTATGAATATTGTCCCTTTCCATATTTTTTACTCAACATGTATTAATTAACGTATACACAACCTACCTTCATAACCGAGTGTATATTTTTTATTTCAATTGTGATTCTGAAAGTATACTCAATATTGATGTACCTTCCTCACTAATTAATTTCTTATTTAGTACGCCATATATACAGTATATGTCAATTTGCCAATTAAAATTATTTCATTTTCATAATTTTGAATCTCTGTTATAATCAGCGCCTTTGAACGTGCACTCTTGCATGAAAATGGCGCTATATAAATCTTGTATAATAATAATAATCGTCATATAAAACACACGTTTATTAACCACTTTTATAGTATTTTGACAAGATATGTGCCTTTGATCATTAGACAAATATTTTCATTATTTAATTTGAAACAAAATGAGTAATTATTATTATTATTATTATTATTATTATTATTATTATCAACATCATTATCATTAATACTTATTGTACTATTATTTTAAGATGAGCTGTTAATACTTATGTAATGAATAATATGTTCTTGTCTTTTATTATTTAATGATGATTATTATTGCTATTATTCTTATTCTACATAGCGTTATGTTTAAAATGTAAATGTTGTTATTATAAATATTTTAATGGCAAAAGTTTTTTCACATAAATCGTATGGCTAGGATTTAATAAAATCAATACGTTCCACAGCGCAGTGCCGTAATCATTTTGATGCTTACACAAAATGCTATTATGTAAAAGAACAAGACTAATTAAAAAAGCTACATGTGAGTATAATATAAAATACTAGTATTTTTTCCGTATGGCAAGGCGAAGCCGGACATTTGCTTCGTGCGAATTTCGCATGTGCATGCACAATTTATAATTCCGAATTCCATTCGAATGAGTAGGTCTTCATTACAAATATGTTCGCAAAATTTATGTATGCCTTCAACGCGCTGTCGGGCTGTGCTAAATCGCACCGCTGTTCTGCCGGGTTTAGATGTCTATGCAAAGTCAGAAAAAAAGCGATTTATTCACGTTCGGCGCGTATAAACAACGTATTCCAATTTGACACAGTCGAGAAATGCGCCCCGCACGGAGGGGGGGGGGGTATTATAAAAAATGTTGCAAAGATGGTGTTTTAATATGGCACATTTCAGTTTCTGCTTTCTTCCCTTTTAGAAATACCGAACACTTCCTGGCGGCTTGTCAGGATTCAAACTATTGTGAGTGAATAACATGTAATATTTTTATTTTATAAAACAACAACAGCAACAACAAAGGCCACATTTGTGCCGTACCTGATCATCATTTTCTATTTTTCTTGTGCAATAACGTCAGAGTGCATCTGTAAATGATATTCGTATTTATAGTTTTAATTACAACATATCTGTTGAATGCCACTAACATTTACATTATTGCAAACATTGAAACATCGGAGAGAAGGAATTGCTTGATTAAAACGATTTCACTATTTTACTAACATATTAAATAAATTTTCCGTGGTTTTCACGCACTAGCATTCACTTAAAGCGTAAACCTTAAACATTCCTTGCAAAGTACAATATATATCCGTAAACACCGTGTTACGCTGAATTGTGAAATGAATCCTCAAATGCACCGGTGTGTTTTCCGTTTTTTTTTAACCAGTTGTAGCTTGTCTCAAATATTTCACCATATTATCCATTTTTGTCATTGTCACCTTCTCAGTTCGTGTGAAATTGTGATATCGTTAAATTTTACATGACACCCGCATTAATGGGATCTTTGCGCCCATTTAGTGCATTTTGGGTTATTTATGTTTCTTTGGCATGAAACACACGCTACACAATACTCTTCAATTTTGACGCAATTTAAGTCCGTCTTTTTCATTGCAGGACATTCAAAATAAGATTTTCCGATCTGAATCATTCATTCATTGCTTTTACAGTTATATAAATCGCAAAATGGATGAAGTAAATCCCGAAAAGGCTATCCCACTGGTGTTTACAGTAATCGTCACCACAATTAATGTATTTTAAATCAACCATTTATTCGAATGGCGAGGGTGTAACGTTGAACTAGGCTCGGTGTCTAGCATTGAATTTGTTCCGCTGTCGGAAGCCCTAATTTGAATTAGAAATTCGTGTGAGGAACACACGTTGGTCTATGTAGTAAAGGACCTATACAAATAACAGATTTATCTTTTTTTACAATATAAATATTATCATACGTATTCTCAAATTCTATTCTATTCTAACTCTATTCTATTCTATTCTATTCTATTCTATTCTATTCTATTCTATTCTATTCTATTCTATTCTATTCTATTCTATTCTATTCTATTCTATTCTATTCCTTTTTATTTTAATATGTTATATTCCATTCTTATTAAGTTTAATTATTCATATATTCTATGTTAATAATGTTATATTTGTGTATTTTTTTTAATTCTTATCATTTTCTTATCGTGTTATATTTTATCCGTGTTTTAATACTTATTATTTTCCATTCGTATTCTATTTGTATTATAGAATGTTCATTACCTATTTTTTCTGTCATGTCTTTCTCTAACAATCAAAGCCTATTTTAGTGTCCTTCCTTCATTGTTTTTGTTTCATGAATCATTTATTTTTCTTCTTCCAAATTAAATCTGTCAATCATAATATTCGCTAGTTTCACATTTAAAGCCACAATTATGTTATAAAGGAAATCCTTGTCAACGTGAAATATATATTTTTTATAAAACAATCATTATAGTTCCCATAATATTCAAATAAATAACGCATATAATTTAATGTGATATCGCTTGTAATTGATAGACATTAAGAATTACGAAAACTCATTAACATATCAATTTGTAATAATAACGACATTAATGGCACTTAAATACTTTTTTTAAATTGACATACGTCCGATTGATTAATTGTTTTAATTTGAAATACAATATATACAATAGAGATTAGCTTCAGCTGATTTATTTCAAGAAATGCTTTGCATTTAAATATTTTCTCGTATTTGAATAAAATTACATCTAGATTAACGAAATTTGATGTCTTTATACAAATATGTATGCCGTTTTATTTTTCTCATTAATTTGTTGTAAAGAAAAGGTGTTTTTTCATATTAGGTTTATATATTCTAAACAGACACCTTGCACGTATGTATTATTAACATATGTATAGTTATTTCATTGAAGTTATGTATTCATTCTATAACATTATGTCGAAATTTGTTCTGCGACAGTTGATATTAGTATTTACATGAGAATGAAATTCTAAAATTATGTTGCAGGTTGTTTTGTTTTATAAACAACATATCAGAAACATATTTACATCAATCCAAGTAAATCTGAGAATGCAGAAAGAAAGAAGATGTTTAAATATTTAAGAAGATCAAAATAGTTATTCGTATATGAGTATACGGATTCTCTCATTATCTATCCGTGATGTAAAATAAACTTTACAGTTTTTTACGTTAAAAATTAAATACCGATGTGTTTGCTTTACTTTCAGTTGTAATGTTAAACTATGGAAAGCCCTGCTAACAACCTCCTAGCCGCTCATTCCGGTCTCTCCTTGTACACGAACTCGATCAGCTCAACAGTACCGGGCCTCCTATCCTCGAGCCCCACCCTGGACGCTTCCGCCTCCCGTCTCACCGGAAACAGTTCCTGGCACTCCCCTTACTCAGCGGAGGGAGCGCTCGGAAATAACTCTTGTTCAATGGCGTCGTACGGGAACCTCCCGTTGGGAGCGAGTTTTAGCATGAACAGCAAGGCGGCTTATGGCTCGTTCGGGGGAAGCTCCGACTATTTAAACTGTAGACAAATGGTGAATCACATGTCGCCGCTTAATCCTATGCCAATGCGAAATTATCCGTCAATATACGGGGACAATCTTATGTACCAGGGCCACACCGGATATACAAATGGCGGATATTTTCCGGATATGACTGCCGGGATACCGCCATTTCCCGGTCGTGATCTGGACTGTCGGCAGCCACCAACGGAATCGGAAGGAGGTAATGAAATATTTTTCACATCTTGTTTAAATATTAAAAGCGACTTTGCACTTCAAAACAACAGAACAAGATGATCCAGTTAAAAAGTTTTCACTAGTTACCTATTAGGCTATGGACTTAATTTACAATTGTCTAACAAACTATATTTAACTAATAGTAGCGTTATTAACATCTTTTTTATTTTTCATATACAGTCCAAACCGATTATTTGTATTTTGACTTCATACGTGCATTTGTTTATAAATCAAACTATTATTTTTTTTAAAACACGACATTTGTTGAGAATTTTTAAAATTAAGGTTTTGAAAGGCAATGTTACTTTAAACGTTTAATTTAAGATATAAAAGGAAGTATCAAAACTAAGTCGTAGGTCACTTCGGTCAGTGAGGACTTTTATCGCCAGGGGGCGAACCGCCGTGTACGAATTACATAAATATTATTTAAAATTTCAAAACACATCATTAAGAACATGCGCATTTTCATGTTTGACACACGACCTCGTGACGCAACACACGCCAACTTCTGAGGGACGGGAGACGTTTTAAATAAACAATTTGTTCACGGGACAGAATAAAGCAAGTTTCTTTATATAAGTGTCATCCGCAGTGTGGCTTTTATATTCATCAGTCATCATTTGAAGTATAGTCCTTAAGTTAACTGGCATTTAAGGTAGACGTTTTAAATAAACAATTTTGTTCGCGGGTAATAATTATGCAAGTTTTACTATATTACTGTCCTCCGACTTGTTGCTTTTATATTTGTCTGTAATCAGATGCAATATAGTTCTCAAGTTAATTGGCCATCAGCTTTATATATAATACTCTTTTGTAAAGTCTTTCATAATACTTACATGTAAGAGACTCTCGCTCGCCAATGAATTTAATCATAATGAGTGTTTAGCCCTTGCTTTCTATATTGATGCAAACATGTTTTTTGGCATCCATGGGGAATTTTAAACATTCTTCGACGAAGAAAAAAAATTCGAAAACATTTCGCATGCTTGTTATTGCTTTCTGTGAAATTGTTATCGTCCGGTTGATACAATAACTGTTTGCTCACCGGCTAGAAAAACGGCGGCCCCTCTCCAAAAGTACTTAAGGGGTCTTTACAAATTTCTGACTGATTCGGCCATCTGCCGTGCCCTGTAACAATGCACGTTAATATAACGGACAACCAACTGCCCGTGTAATTAGTGAAAGCACGTGCATTCGTTTAGAATCGCGCTCTACAAGCATAATAAACATGCAATCGCTCGTGCCGGTTAATGGTCGACGCTGGATTGGTTTTAATACTGACCATGTCCAATAATTTACCCATCTCCGACATCTAGAGCCGCTTATTTGTTTTATGGCCACAAAATCATTAGTTTTTGCTGATGGTTGCTATGATTTTAGCATTGCTGTGGGATGAAGACCATGGCGAAATAGCCTCTTGTTCACGAGAAAAGAACCACGTGGACTCTTTACAAAACAATATTTCAACGCTGGGCATCGCGCATTCGAGAATTATTGTTCTAGCTGTTACGACTTGCATTTAATTCCAAAAGCTCATAATATTGGGACTAATAAGATATATTCTTTCGGACTTATCGTTTTGATGAATAGTGCAAATAATATTGTTTACATTCCCTTCAAGCAGTTTTCTTCTCCATCTTGTTAATGAACTCTAAACAAGTCCTTTAAGCATTCGAGGTTTAAACAGAAAACATTTTTTACAAGCGATCGCAACGAAACAATCCATAACTCATATTGCGTACATCGCGTCCCGTCAAGATGTCATTTGTGGCCTATCTCGTTCATTGTTTCTCACCTGTGTATTATAATTGACTCATGTACATATTAGCGGCCCCTTTGAAGTTGTCCTGGTATGCTGAACCCCGTGTCATCGAGGGGTTAAACGCGTTAGCCTTCCATTACTAATAAATAACTTTATCCCCATTTACTATAAGACAGTCTGGGAACGGTGTGGTGTAGAGGCACAAACTTTCGTACAGAAAAGTCATCGTTGTTGACAGTATCATAGTTACCGACCTCATTGTCATATAAAATATTAAATACTTATGTTATCATCAGCAGAAAAAGCACTATCTCAAAACTCATACATCCCTTCATGATCTTCTTCCTCCTCCTTCTCCTCCTCCTTATCAGCCTGACCATAACCATCATCATCAGAAGCAACACTAAAAGAAAAGTCAGACTCCTTTCTCCTCTCCCTCCCATTCCGTCTCCCCTTACTCTTCCTCATGATCATCATCATTATCAGTAGCAGCAACACCAACGCCACAACTATTGTCGTCATCTTCTATGGTTTCTCCTTCGTTCATCATCGATCTATATACTTTATAGCTAAATACAAGATTTCATCTTAAAATACAAAATATTCATATAAACAGTCAAGAAAATGCATACAATCGATCTTCACTGAATCTAAAAAGTGATTATTTGCAAAGTGCTGGAATTCGAATATTCTATGGGTTTGTTGCCAATTTGTGCAATATTAGTATCATTACGTCGTTTGTGGTTCGATAGCTGTTCCTCTGAATTTAATTTATATAGAAAACGCACTAATTAGCGTCAGTAGATCTGATGATTTATGAATATGCAAACGTTACCACTCTATGTATAGGCTTTGTTTTTTAGGCAGAAACTTTCTTGAGGTATACGCGCGAATATAACATACTTTGTTGCGAACTGATTAATGGCTACTAAATGTCATTTGACTGACGTTGGCCCGATATAGGAACACGCAGAAAATCGGAAATATAGATAAATGTGGGACTTTCGCGCGTTTCCATGACATTAGTGGGTGGTATTCTTTTTTATTTTCGGTAATTGGAAATACGAAAAATCGCACGTACAAATTGGTTATCTACTAGTATTGCGAGCGGTAGATTTAGTTCAATAACATGTATTTATAATAAATATATATTTCTGCATTAGAAGTCTTTAAATAAAATTAATGTAAAACACTTTTACATCGAGTTATATCACGATGTATGAAATTCGCATCGCATATTCAACATCGTGTTCTTTTGAACTTTAGGTTGATCTTGTTGCATTTTTTATTATAAATTTAACGAAAAAAAATGCATTTTAGTATCAATGGCATTACTAGAATTATGCTAACTAACACTATTTGTAACGGTATCGATGCCAAAATCATGTTTAGCCTACAATGCAAACATTAAAAACGTTTCCCATTGTATTTGACAACAATTCTTCAACATATGTTTTCTCCAAAATTTAACATCATACGCTGAACGCGTAATTCCCTCTTGAATATAATGAACTTTGTCTGTGTCCTAAAACACATTTACCGGTGATCCCATGCCACTATGATGTATCCAATTGCATTCATATTGTCACACGATCCTCCATTCTAATCGAAGTACCGATTTCTGATTGTTTCGTGTCACATGTTTTCTGCCGTAGTTTAATTTATAACAGCAACATTTCATTTACAAAATGATGATTAGTTACATGAATAATTTGAATGCGTTTTCTGTACGCAAGACATCATTGGGTAATTTATTGATCGATTACACTCTATTTGTTGTTAAAGTAACGACTTGTGGTGATTTCTCGTACAACACTCATTGTTGGTTAAACATGGTAAAGTTGCATTTTGCTTGATAGATGAATTCCTTAAGTTGTAAATAATCAAAACTTTTGAGTGATAAATGTTTAAACAAAGTGTGCAAACACCTTGTACAATAGCGCTCTTTGTCTTGCTTGCAAACTAAATGTATTCAATGCTATATTTTACTTAATCATGATGTGCACTTAAGTTCGTGCAAATGGTTTTATAAAAAATACACTGTTACAGTTAGCTACATTTTTCAATGCTGTTAAAGCCATCTTTGCCTAGTGGACTTTCCCCTTCCTTCTAAATTGGATCAATTTATTTCCAAAATTAGGGATGTCTAGTATATTTATTTCTATATAGAATATTTCTTATATTAATTCCTTTAAAGGGATCTTTTCACGCTTTGGTAAATTGACAAAATTGAAAAAAGTTGTTTCAGATTCGCAAATTTTCGTTTTAGTTATGATATTTGTGAGGAAACAGTAATACTGAACATTTACCATGGTCTAATATAGCCATTATATGCATCTTTTGACGATTTTAAAACCTAAAAATTATAAAGCGTTGCAACGCGAAACGATTGAATAATTTGGAGAGTTCTGTTTTTGTCGTTAAATTTTGTGAAACTACGAAGATTGCTTATATAAGGTATAAAATACGTCATCTATGTGCACTCGGCGGAATAGCTCAGTAGGCTAAAGCGTTTTTACTTCAGGACTCTGGCAGGACTCCAGGGGTCAGTGGTTCGAAACCTGGTCCGGGCTATGTTCTTTTCCTTTTTTAAATTTTATTCTTGATTTTTTACTGGAGCTTTTACGATCCAATGTTTACATTTATCGATATAAAGCATTTAATGAATAAGTTAAAAAATGCCAAAATCGGTGAAAAGGCCCCTTTAAGCAAACAGCGCAGACCCAGATGAGACGCCGCATCATGCTGTTTGCCAAGGCCTTTTTTCTAGACGCTAGGCATAAATAGGTTAATCGACCCGATGTCAATATTTAACAACCAAAACAATAAAAAAACTGCTGCAATATCATATCTGATATGTATAGGAAGTTACCGATATTCTACAGTTTTCACGTTCGTCTCGATTCCACTTATACATTTTACATTGCCTTTACTAAATGGTGTTTTGAGTTTAAGTCTGATTTATAACCTATGAAAAATTTATATCACCTTATGTCGTAAACATTGGCAGTAGACTGTAGGCCAAATATTTAAATTATTCATTCTAAACCAAGAAGGCAGCAATATTATTGGTCGTGATTTCACGTACAGACTTCGGCAGTTTCCGTCAAATACGCAGTTAGAACTATTGATTGTTTTATTACTTTATTTATTTTTAAATAATGTTACTTGCGATATATATAGCTCGTTTTGTAACATATTGCTTTCGACTGTGAACACATACACTGTTATTTGTATTTCTAAAGCATTGTTGGTGTAAAATGTATGTTATATGTTAACTCAACAATAAGGGAAATCTATATGTGGTTGCAGTAATAAATTAATAGCATCGAGTACACACGATAATTATACCCCCGCAATAGGCGGAGGGATATTGTTTTGGCGTTGTCCGTCCGTCTTTCCGTCCATCCGTCCGGGGTCATATCTTGGAAGTGCTTTGGCAGATTTCATTGAAACTTGGTATGAGTATATATATGGATAAGAGGATGATGCACGCCAAATGGCATTGCACACCATCTGTTAATAACGGAGTTATGGCCCTTTGAATCTTGAAAAATGCATTTTTAAATGTCAAATATAACACATTTGTGTCCAGAAGCATATTGGCGGGGGATATCAATTCAGCGAATTTGCTTGTTTCTTAAGCATTGCTTGCAATTTTATTTTACATGTTTGCGTTGTTCCGAGGGTCCTTCATGTTAATTACAAGTTAATGTTCTTTAACACATAGGTCATAGTGTTTGGGTTGTGTTTACGATCAAAGATCAAATTGATAATTGCGTAAAAAGCAACTGGGCAGATAACGAGCTATAGAGGCTCGCTTGAATACGCAGTTGTATCTAATATGTATGGCCCATAAATAACATAAACATTTCCTACAAATGGCAGATGGTTTTAATTTTTGCGATATGACAATGGGGACTGTTTTGTATCAACGCGTGGATAAATCGTCTCTTTCTCAGTGCTAGCGTGTATCACATGAAAGGCAGATCTCTTTGAGAACACTTCCGTATACACCTACAACGTTTTTTAGTTTTTTTTGGTTAGATGCGTTTTTGTCATCATTCGGAACGAAGATTTAACAGGCAAGAAAAAAGTACCATTGACTCTTCAGAAATATTACGCGTTTTCAGAATTGTCTAGTCATAATTTTCAGAGCTAAATGTCTCCATGATTTCAGATCTGTTACGTGTAACGCGATATTTTGAAAAGAGAAATTTGTGTAAAACTATATTCTGTCAATAAATGGAAAATCATTATGTAGTCGCAATATTACCCCTATAGTGTATCAGCTATTGTTCACACGTACTGATAAAACTGATACAGCTAGAGGCGGTGCGCATCACATATTGTTTTTCAAACGTCGCATACAGTTGCATACCTCACCGCACACCTCGTTCTCGGCACAAGGTTATTGAAAACGCTCTGTTTCCATTATTGCTCTCAGATTCCAGACAGGTGTGTTTTAACGTGGAACTCAGCTTGCATTGAACGCGCAGTACGTCACGCCTTGTGCATTCTATCAAAATATTTACGAGGAAACCGTTTAAATAGGACTGTTTTCGCAATTTTCGCAAGTCGGGGGAGTCTTTGATTTGTGTTGTAAAAACCAGCTAAATTTTACAATTCCGTCACATGTCGGCTGCGTTGTATTCCCTTGGGTCGCCGAGATGGCGCGATTCAAAATTTGCTAATGATTTGTGCACATTTTACTTCCGAAGCTTAGCATTTGTCATAGAAACACTCTGGGCACTTTGTTCCACGTTGGTTTGTAGCGCTTCTTAAGGATCTTTACACCACCATATTTAATGATACTAATTAAATGGCTTTGTTAATTTTTATACGCCCGTATAAAATACGGGACGTATTATGTGAAACCCCTTGGCGGGCGGCGGGCGGCGGGCGGAAGGCATCACTTTGTCCGGACTCTAATTCAAATTGTATTCATCCGATCTTCACCAAACTTGGTCAGCAGTTGCATCTAGTTGATATCTAGGCCAAGTTCGAATATGGGTCATGCCGGGTCAAAAACTAGGTCATAGGGTCAATAAGTGCATTTTCAAAGGGGCCACTTTGTCCGGACTCTATTTCAAATTGTATTCATCCGATCTTCACCAAACTTGGTCAGCAGTTGCATCTAGTTGATATATAGGCCAAGTTCGAATATGGGTCATGCCGGGTCAAAAACTAGGTCATAGGGTCAATTAGTGCATTTTCAACGGCGCCACTTTGTCCGGACTCTAATTCAAATTGTATTCATCCGATCTTCACCAAACTTGGTCAGCAGTTGCATCTAGTTGATATCTAGGCCAAGTTCGAATATGGGTCATGCCGGGTCAAAAACTAGGTCATAGGGTCAATAAGTGCATTTTCAAAGGGGCCACTTTGTCCGGACTCTATTTCAAATTGTATTCATCCGATCTTCACCAAACTTGGTCAGCAGTTGCATCTAGTTGATATATAGGCCAAGTTCGAATATGGGTCATGCCGGGTCAAAAACTAGGTCATAGGGTCAATTAGTGCATTTTCAACGGCGCCACTTTGTCCGGACTCTAATTCAAATTGTATTCATCCGATCTTCACCAAACTTGGTCAGTAGTTGCATCTAGTTGATATCTAGGTCAAGTCCGAATATGGGTCATGCTGGGTTAAAAACTAGGTCACTGGGTCACTTAGTGCATTTCAAGGATTTAGCATGGTGTCCGCTCTCTAATTGAAGTATTTTTCATCCGATCTTCACCGAATTCGGTCAGAAGTTGTGTCTAAATGATATCTAGGTCAAGAACAAATATGTGTCTTGGCGGGTCAAAAAATAGGTCACAAGGTCACTTAATGAATTTCAAGCGTTTAGTATGGTGTCCGCTCTCTACTTGAAGTAGTTTTCATCTGATCTTCACTGAATTTGGTCAGAAGTTGAGTCTAAATGATATCTAGGTCAAGAACAAATATGGGTCTTGCTGGGTCAAAAACTAGGTCACTTAATGCATTTCAAGCATTTAGCATGGTGTCCGCTCTCTAATTGAAGTAGTTTTCATCCTGTCTTTACCAAATTTGGTCAGAAGTTGTGTCTAATTGATATCTAGGTCAAGTTCAAATATGTGCTGCTTAATTTTCAAAAATATATCATTTTGCCACTCAAATGGTAAAGCTATCAAGTTGTCCAAAACCTTCAAACGGGCGTATCTTGTGACAGTTTGGCACTCTTGTTCTGTTTGCATCCCTCTACGGAAGAACGAAAGTCATTCAAATTCGTCACATGACGCTTGATAATGTCAAGTTGTTTCTTTTCGTAACAAAGTTCGCATCCGTGTTTCGGAAAATCGCAACGTACGGTCCCGTGTGTGTGTGGCTAATAGGGCAATAATTCAGCCGGAATAACTTCACATCAAGGGAAAACCTACAGTGGTATATAAATACGCATCTGTTTGACAACTACGCTACCTGACGATGTGCTTATGTTTTCCCCGCCGATAAACAAAATTTACCACCTACCGTTATATCACTTCCCATACGGCTGAAAATTAAATAATTGACATTTTCGCATGCAGCGTTAATGTGAAGATCATGATTAACCCATTTATTCTTAGTGGACTCTCCCATCCTTCTTAATTGGATCAATTTATTTCCAAAATTAGGGATGTCTAGTATATTTATTTCTAAATGTAGAATATTTCTTACAGAAATTCCTGTACGCAAACAACGCAGACCCCGAGGAGACGCCGCATCATGCGGCGTCTCATCTGGGTCAGCGCTGTTTACCAAGACCCTTTTTTAGACGCAGGGCCCTCACACTACTTTGGGGGAAGGGGTCCGCAGCCCTTAGGAGGGGGAATTTTCGCGGCGTTTCCCTTTTTGGGGGATTTTTTTACTTACTCTCTCATTATTTCATTTGTACATGTTTGCACTATATCCATTGCATTTTTCATAATTTAGTTTGTTTGAAAAGATTAAATTGAAAAAGAATTGAGATATAATAATCATGAGACACATCTTTCAAAAAAAAAAAAAAAAAATTTTTTTTTTTTTTTTTTAGGGGGAATTTTTCCCCCCAAAAGGGGAAAAAAGTATACTTTTCAGGTGGGGGACTGCCATCGAAATTCGGCGGCAGATTTGATAGATTGAGGGCCCTGAGACGCTATTCATAAATGGGTTTTAAACACTAAATGAAATCATAATCGTCTATGTTGTAATGCGCATTATTATCTCGTGTATATAGTTACATTATTCACTAATACCAACCTGTCACAATGCGAACGGAACATTACACTTTTGTTTTACACTGCAAATTATCAAAAAGAACTTACTTTTGCAAAAAATATTTGCTTTTGAAATACTTACTCATATAAATGTATGCATACCGCCTAAAATTTCTCTTATCACAGAATCTGACATTGTTCTTTATTTATTATTCTGTTGTTGCGAACTTCGCGAATATAATTATCTTTTGAAACACGGTATGCCCAAGCATAACAAAACTTTGTAGTTTGTCAATAACGGCAACCTTGCAATCTGGACAGCGTTTTATTTGGGCAAATGCGACTGCAATAAATCGTGAATAAATGCAATCAGACCCGAAAACATGTGACATTGTGTCAAAGAGAACCCGTCCATCTGTACACTATCAAGCTCGGACTGGTTCAAAAATATGAAAAGATATTCTTCCGCCTTGGAATTGAGGCTGTCAAACTCGGACGCTGAAAATGACTTACAACCTCCGCGGACAGAATGCG
Organism: Dreissena polymorpha; assembly: GCF_020536995.1. Taxonomy (NCBI): domain Eukaryota; kingdom Metazoa; phylum Mollusca; class Bivalvia; order Myida; family Dreissenidae; genus Dreissena; species Dreissena polymorpha. The sequence goes on along the minus strand of NC_068369.1, from coordinate 22,671,035 downwards.
AGATGAGTCCGTTTCTTGACCGTCTGAACAATACCAGTTATCTCTGTATCATGTGATGAACATTCCATATCACAGACTTCATGCACTGTGAATAGTGTACACTTTAAAGCAATGAAATTCATGTTCGACGAGCCTACTTATAAATCTGTTTTTAATTATGACAGCGTAATTGATGCGGTGTTGACCAAATGACTATAAAACAAATACATGTAAGTCAGACACTACGTTTTTAATGTTCAAACACTGTTAACTTGAACTTAGTAATGGTACAATTAGTATTGTTATCCAAAAGATCGTGCATATGAATTATTTTCTTAAAAACATTTATCTTGAAGTACAATCACTATTTGCACGGAAGACATTCTGTAATATACTGTAAAGGCCAAGTGTGTGTAGATCAGCTCGGCTGGATGTAGAATGTTGATTTTCTTACGATCAGTCCATAGTAATAAAGCTGTCGTCCAGTCTGGATAATCTGCGTCCAATGGAGGCTTGAAGAGGATAAATGCTTGCCAGCGTCTACTAGGAATATTGATGTTTATCTTGAAATTTCCATTTTATTGTCTCTATACGACTCTTAGGTCTGGCTCAAGTGTTTAATTCAGTGAAAGCGGCCTGGAAATGTTATACAAGTTGTATAAGTTTATGATCTTATAACATAACCCGGGAAGTAAATATATTTATTCACGCATCTACGCCGGTTCGGCAAACACTCATGTGCGAAACTGTTATTACTAGGAAATTGTACGGCAAACACGTCCCGTCGTGACATTATAATTTCGGAAACAAAAGTACGATAGCATACCAATTTAAATACTGACAGTCGTGCATACATTGTTTGTTTATGTTTGTGAAAATTGAGTCAAAGGTCAATTTATAAATCTAAAAAAAAATATTAATGTATAGTGCTGTATATCATATTTCCAAAAATGACAGCTATATGCCGCTCACGAAGAAGTGAAAAAAGATAAATAATAATAAAGATAATAAGTTAATTTCACACAATCTATGAACAATGTCGGTAACATGTTCGAGGAATAACTGAATAAGATATTCAACAAAGATGACGTACGTGTAGATTACCCCAAAAAGCTTTCACTCCAAGAAATACTAGTTTTTTACTACGGTCTTAATCCTCTCTCCCCATACACCTATAAATCTTCGGTCCCCGTGGAAAACGAACCCCTGGCGACACTTCGACGCTACTCACGTGCCAGAGTTCGTCTCAGATCAAAGCGATTCTCATGACACACATACTTTTTGAGGTTTGCAACAGTTTTATTTGGCGCCACACTGAAGTGCGAAGGTTTATATATAATATATATTTATTTTGCCCGTAGTAGTAAGAATTATTATTTTATTTGTGTAATTTTGTTGGGAATAACGATTTTATTAACTGCATAAAAAGCGTGAGGTAATAGCAGTTGTGTTTTTGGTGTTTTTGTTATTACGTTTACTTAACTAAAACTTTATTTATTGGCCCCGGTCGCAACTGCTTAAGAACAACTTATTAGAAGCCAGTCTAACCGGCCAAGTTGAAGTTGGAAAGGCCTCCTTCTCTTCGATATTCAAGTACAATTCACTAATTCCATACAAGGACGGAATAGGCCAAGCAGTTTTCCTCATTTTTCTAGAGAATAATTAAAACCGGCCACAAAATGTTAAACCGGTAACGAAACGATAACTGTCTTACATTCACGCAAAATTGTCCGAACGTGTTATCAAACTAATTGAAGGATTGAACCATTTAAGGGGCCGTTTTTAGGAATGGTAGTACACATTTTCTTTTTCTTCTTATAATATTTCTGCCATTGTGTTCGTATCAATATACTGCGGGGAGCAAGGTATGCGATGGTCTATAGGTTGCGATAAATAATTACATGTTCTATTCTTTTAAGAATTTAAAAAAAGTGTCGCATAATATTTTGTAAGAAATACTGGCAATTGCACATCATGCTCTTAAAGAAATGTATGTCAATAAATATTTTCTGGTAGATTTTACCAAAACTGTTATAAGATTGAATGCAAATGTTACGTTAAAAAGCGTTAACCAGATTTAAGTCATTCCAATGTTATCGCTATCCATAGCACATGAGTAAAAACATATCTCGCATGCTTTTTTACATTTGACATGATCTCTCGTATGCAATTTTGAAATGTTGCCCCCGACGAAGGCAAAAGTTTGACAAGGTAACTTCAGTGCACTACCTTGTACTACATGGTCGCCCATCTTTGAAGGTGGTGGGCAAAGTCTGGTCGTACATAATCGGACCAAACGGACCGTACAGGGACCTAGTTAAGGAAGCTCTTCTGGTTTAATAAGTTGGTTGTACAAGTATATTTGTTTGATGATGATGCGTGTTTGCAATAAGAAGCATGTGACCCTCTGAATGATAGTTGTTGAACTAACAACGAATTCGATGTATACATAACAAAATGTGAAACAAAATTGCAAATAAATAAATGTATTAATGAACAAACGTATAAAAATCAAATACAGAATTAATTACTGAGTAGTAATAGTCGAATGATAATAATTTTATGTTTTTTTTTTTTAATAAATTCTTTCGTTCGTAAATCCGTACGTACGTTCGTCCGCCCCCCCCCTCCCTCAATTAATTAATTAATGCATTAATTCGTTTATTTATTCATTCTTCATTCATTCATTCATTCATTCATTCATTCACCCTTTCTTCATTAAGTCATTTATCAAAGAATACACAATTAATGCTATCGATGTGTAGGATCAAGTATTACTACTAGTATACTGTTGACAAGGATCTAGTCGGTACATGCGTTTTTTGTCACGATCACGTTACATTAAAGCCATTTTTGACAGCTCGTGTGACCAAACACTTGTCTGCATGTCGATTGAAAAATTTCATTCGATACATCAACTTCGTCTAGAAGTACCTGTCAATAGCGTCTTGCTAATCATATATCGATTAGCGTCCAATAGAACATATGACGTTACTAACGTAAACATTGACGTAAGGTGGGAAAACAAAGTTTACTAAGTAGACTTTGATAGACAGGCGGCGTTCAGCAAGGAGATTGACACACTACTATGTTATACATCATAATTTATTGCTGTTTTTGTTATTTGTTCTTGTAGTTCTTTTTTTAAATGAACAACACATTTTGCTTATTAAGCACCAACTAAGGTGTAACCTTTTACAAAGTCAATATAATATTCATGTCATTTTAAAATCAAGCACATACCGGTACTCACGATCGATTGGTCATTGTCAGCCCGGTTACTACTTAAACGTACCCCAGGTACACTTAAGGATAATTCAAAGTACCAAGGTTATGGAAAAGATATCTAAAAGTAAACCGGTGTACGGCCGGATGCCAATAAGCTTATGTGGCGTACCCGAGGGATTTTGTAGTATACTTAAGAGTACCCGGCGTACTGTAAGGGGTACCTGAGCCGACAACGACCAATTTGAGTTGAGCCCAATTATGACTCAAATACTTACACAGCATTTTCATTTCTATTTGCAGAATCGAAAGGTCGAAAGAAGAGAAAGCCGTACACGCGGTACCAGACCATGGTTTTGGAAAACGAGTTTTTGAATAGTTCGTGTATAACAAGACAAAAGCGATGGGAAATATCATGTAAATTGCAACTAACTGAGCGGCAAGTTAAAGTTTGGTTTCAAAATAGGCGGATGAAACGAAAGAAGTTAAATGAAAGAGCTAAAAATAGACTGCGAGAAGAGGCTGATATCAAAGACGTACCACAAATCCCACAACAGGCACATAGTCAGCACCCCCAACATCCCGCCCTGTCCGCGCATGCGCATCCTCACGGGCATGCGCACTCGCACTCACTGTCACAACAACACTTACAAGCTTGATGACTGACTTTAAAGTTAATCTACATTTGGGGGTGTTCTCAAATCATTTAACACGTGTTTTTCTAGAAATTGTGCCGATACTTGCCCTTAAAGCGCTCGCTAGTCAAAACGCTTCTTAAGATCGCGTCACGTGACACGTTGTTAAATGTAAACCAGGGTGCTAGATCCGGACAGAGTTTTCAAGCATGTTGACACGTTTAGTGGCAGACGTAAACTCAAAAGTGTCACTTTTCGGTTGGTCAATACCACTGATCTCTTGCCAATAGATGGCGTGTGCAAACAAGCTCAACGAGCATAATGTCCCATTCGGCCCTGAGTTGGGCATCTCCCCAAGTCACCCGAGCAATTTTCATTTAACACTTGTGATTTATTCCATGATTATTTAAATAAATAAACGCGTGTAAATAAGTGAATTTGTTATTGAATATTCATATCGTGTATAACTGTCTATTGTAATGAGTATTTAAACGTGTGCAAAAGTGCTATATATCGTTTGTGTAGGTGGGATTTACGGTTTAAGGGCGTCTGTGGGTATTTCCTTCTGGGAATTCTAATTTTAGTATCAGGTCATTCTGACGTCATTCGTTTTTGACAGAGTCCAACTGACTCCAGACTTTAAGGTGATGAATATCCGGATACCGTCGCTTGCGATGTTGTCTCGTCTATTCGTTGTTGCTTCTGAGTTAATTTTGCATGATATTTCCCCATGAACCCGGAGATATCTTCCAGGAACAACCCTAGACAAAAATTCTTCAAGTCAAGTTCTCGTGACGCATAGAAACAATCAACTGAACGCACCTCTCGGTTTGCTGTGTATTGTAATAAGACAAACATGGCAAAAATCAACGACATTCTTAAGAAAAGTTATCTGGATTTTGGAACATTCACACTGCGTTCTAGAGTATCTATTGTAGTGTGTTTAATGATACGCCAACGTTCTCACGTTTTTTGCAGAACGAAGATTAAATAACTGTGAACGAATTTCCGTTTCAACAATAACTAAATCATCGAAAACACAAGAAAGGAAGCAGGACTTCGAAGCATAGTATACAACATTGAAAGACACTGGATGCTTTTATATGTATAAAAGACAAAATGAACGGGTTTTGTAGTATATTTTTTAGAAAACAAATCGTTGTGATGTTGCCACAAAATTTACAAATGCTTTTTATGCAGCTTGCATATGAATTAAAACAAATCAGTTTGTATTCGTATGTATTTGTTTTCGAAAAATGGATTGAAAGATGTATAAAATGTTGAGTATCAATATCAGGGTTAATTTAGAATAGTACTCAGACGTCGATTGCTTTCTATGTTAAATTATTTTCATTTGCATATGGTCTCTCGTAAAAGAGCTTTGTAAAATAATAATTCATGGCCATGTACCGCGAACGCTTTTGATTCGATTATGTTATCAATATTTTAAATTTTTAAACTGGTTATAATCGGTAGCGATTTCACCTTTGAAACAGGGAATATTAAAAATTCCTATATGAAGCGTGATTATACATTTTTGTCGATTTTGTTTAAAAGCTAAAAATTGTATTTTCAAGTTAACCTGTATCAAAATAATAATCTTAATACCACTTTTACTCCCTGGGCATTTATCACTTACAACTGATACCTACCTATGAAATTATTTACAAAATTCCAAAACGACTGTGCATGTTGTTGAAGAACGCTGTTTTTTTATTAAATTTAGTTAAGATATCATAAGTCGTAACTATTGATAGTTTTCATTATCTTTTTAAAGGTATCGATTTAATATCAGAGAAACCATGCAGTTTAAAAAATATATATCCGATAAGTATATGAACTATGACCATGGACATGTATTGAATGTTAAAATTCAGTCTTAGATTCTATTTAAAACAAGAAGGAACACGCACATGGCAAGAATTCATAAAGCTGTGTCACCCAATACCTTTAATTATATGTAGCTGTTTGCAAAAATTGTGAACATAAAATAAGTTTTATTGGTTCACTCCATCACCGGTATTAATGACGTCATTATTGAGATAAATTTTAAAATTATGTTTTGTTAAATGAATATTATAGGATAAGTTATAATAATTAATAAAATATAACGTATATGTGTTACGAGCCAGTAAATTACTTGAATGTTCATATTTTACTTTTCATTTTTTACCAAATATCCGAATTGATGTATTGGATTATAGCTAATTTCGTAAAAATGATGACGTAGAAGCTTTGTTTTCTTCAACCGCTACGGTTGTGTTTCATGAGTATTTGTATGTATATTTATCAGTTAAATGCACGTGGTCCCTTCCTGGCACGCACGTGTTTATGTTGTTTTATTTTACCTCGCGTTGTTTGCGTAAATGTGAACATGGGATATATTTTGTATTGTTTATCTGTTCATCAGTATATTGATTTTGATGTAATTGTTCTAAATAAACAATTATAGATTTATTTCAATGTGTTGTTTGGGTTAAAAATTAGAACAGAAACTGCCTAACTTTAAATAGTGTTGAAGACTTGATGCTATATCAAGACAAAAATGAGTCGACGTTAATACTTTATGAATTGAAAGTATTTAATAAGTTCACTAGACAAGTTACATGATATTGTTAACGACCGTCGAGTTGCTTTCAGCGTCGTTTTCATCAACGCACTAGGAGTACCACTGGGGGCCGTGAATTAAACACGTCATTACAAAGTTGTTCAAGAAACGCACCTCGCGTTTCACATCAGCACCGCAGACACTGTTCACCGGAACATTTTCTGGAAAAAAAGTGATTCCATACGCGAGGTAATATTCCTGATAACATTGTGATGACGGCGTCGGTCGGCTCATATTTTCAGCTCCCTTTCACATGTAGCGTATTCACAATTAGACACTCTAGAAGAGCGACACCCCCAGGGGAAATTGTGTGAAAACACTACATATGATTAAATCGAGAAATCGTCTTGACTAATAAGGCGATCACACATCTTTTACTCTCTCTCTCCTAACCGCTGAAGGATTCCCAATACGGTTCTGATGTTATCTTAATGTTTTTCGTTTGTGGTGATGTTGCTTCTGTAATGTAGCATGCGGTGAAATTGGCAGTAATAGGTTTGGGTTTCTACGACGGTCCTTTCAGGCTTGTCACCATAAATCAGTCACTAAGTCCGTCGTTAGATGTTGTGTTTTTAATCTTGGAAATCCACCGTGGGTTTAAAATGAAAAGAAAGCAGACGTAATGATGATCGCGCGCCTGATCATATACGTACACGAATATGTGCTCATGTGTTCGGTTTCATAATGATTTAATATCAATAATTGCACGGTATTAACTTGATCAAACACACTTTTGTTTCAATCAGGACATTTACATGCAAAAGTGAGTACCGTTCTAATGAAAATAAACAGATATAAAAATAGGAGTACTTAACACGGATGTAAAAACATCCGGGTGGCATTAGTTTGTATAAATATGGTGACAACGCGCTTAAAAATATGATTTACGACTGGAAATTAATGCGTCATGTCATATTGTTATATAAAACGAATGATATATTATTATCATTGCTGTCCGTATAGAGCAATGGTTGGTAAACGCGGTTCTCACATAGGCGACCTTGGTTCAATCCCCGTTCCCGAAAGCATGTGAGTTTGGCTTGTGGTTACCAACGAAGGAGCCAGGCTTTTAACGTTTCACTTGTTATTTTTATGTTAATAATTGAACAATCGCAAGCTTGGTCTGCATGTACTCTTCCGAACATTTCTGAACAATACAAGCTAGCAATCACGCGAAAAAAGTGTTTAGATTTTCGGAAACAATGACCTTGATTTCGACACAACTGTTTCTAAATGGAATCGCATTCTATGTATACGTGAAAGCTAGCAACACACACAAAATCAGAACAATATCTCAATTCATATTCAATTGAATTTGCAGAAATCGTTTCTGCTTACCTTAACCTTCACATTAACCCATTTATGCCTAGTGGACTCTCCCATCCTTCTAAATTGCATAAATTTATTTCCAAAATTAGGGATTTCTAGAAAATTTATTTCTTTGTTTAGAATATTTCTCACAGAAATTCCTCTAAGCAAACAGCGCAGACCCTTATGAGACGCCGCATCATGCGGCGTCTCATCTGGGTCTACGCTACTGCCAGGGCCTTTTTTCTAGACGCTAGGCATAAATGGGTTAACACGAATATCATGCTAGGTCTGTATATAAGCATACATACACATTCGTAATGCACTACATCCACCCAAACACGGTATGACCGGAAACCAATTGTTAACCTCAACCTTTGTCCGAATGCCCCATATACAATCTAAAGCTAGATCCTCATGCAAGCTCGCTTTGTCATATGTTTCATCAAGATTGGTCAATGCAAACTTGAAGGGACTGTCAACCACGACGACGAAGAATAGAAAAGCTGTAAAATACCGTATATTTTTACAATTATTAGTTTATATTGATTAAAATATCACGACTGGTTAATTACTATACTTGAAAAAAGTTGTTAAGTTTTCATATTTTCAGTATATTCGGTAATAAATTTTACTGGGTATGTCTACCAGGTAACTACCAGTTAACTATAAATAACGCCAATAGATTGATCATCATCGCCACGTGGTAAACCCACGAATTCAAATTGTGCATGCGTAGTGAATTGCATATATTTTATATATAAAATGATCAATCTACTTGTGTTACTTATAGTGTGTGTGTATCGTTATGTCACCTATTTTCACGATGTACTTTCGATTTCACATCGCGAAATTTTATTACCAAATATACTGAAAATATGAACTTTTTTCAAGTAATGTAATATACAAATTGTAATATTTTAATCGATATAAACTATTAATTGTAAAAAATACGGTATTTTATAGCTGTTCTTTTTACGTCATTCGTGGTTGACAGTCCCTTTAAGATATTGACTGGAAACAACCTGGTAGCTGTTTCTATTTTTAATTATAGCGAACTTGACCTTTACCCTACTGGCCCTAAATTAAATCCTGAGCTAGGACTTCATGTAGGTTACATGCATACACAATTTCTGTGCAATATCATCATCAAACTGAAGTTATTGAGCTGAAACAGTTTATCAATTATTAGCAACAGTGACCTTGATCATGACCCGACATGCGCCAAAACATACCCGGGCACAGTCTCCATACAAGCTTGCTATATCTGCTGAATGCGAACTTAATGACCGAAAACCACATAGTTAACGCCGCCCGTCCGCCATGCCCCAATCTTATGACTAGGATTTTCAACTTCCTTGAAACCCTACTTTAAAAGTTTGCAAACCTGGGATACTCATCTTGACGGCAATCTCTGTCAAAATAGCAGTCTTTCCCTCCTTACTCAATCAGGTCCTTGTAATGTAAGATTTTCCTTCAACCATTATACTAACAGCTTTTCTTGTCCTTCTGTGAAATTATTGATGATTCGTTTCTCTTTTGACCGGGCACCTTGGCTATCGGTGTCATAATCAGATTACGGAGCAGTATGTTGCTCTTTGACAAGCTACCCTTGTAAGCGCATGTGTTGTTATCTTTACAGGCATTTTATAATGAAATTAAATCGGAACTGTCAATATGGAAGTACTGGATTCTATATAAATAATCCCTACAAAGCGCTCCAGAATAATATCGTACATATGTGACTGTCGTAGTAATGCTATCTGGATGCAAGCCGATCAGATGTCGTTATTTCGTCGCCCAAACTCACAGCGATCTTGTGTTATGTCGTAATGCACAAGATTCCATCGTCATGTCTTCGACAGAGGTACAAGAAGAAAAAGTCGCTATAAATCGTAGAGAATTTTAAAAGGATTAAAACTGGGACGCTACTCGGTTAATTTTGGCGACATAAAAAGACATCACTGCAATATAGAGCGGAATTTTTATATATTCTACACGACACCAGGCGAGTTGTGATGAGTTACAACTTGTAGATAAAGTAGGAAATGGCGTATATACCAGTTTCGGGTGATTATTTCTTATTGTTTACGAATTGCATCTGTGTATCTCATAATTCTCATAATTATGAGACGGGAAACGGTGCACATCCATCCCGAAGAAAAAGCTGCATTTTGCCCACGTGTGGTTCTCCCTATCAAAAATGTAAAAAGAGGACCGGGTCGTCATATCCACAGTTTTCAAAGCGTTGATCTTTCTTAATAATGACACACATAAATACAATAAAAAAATATTTACCACGTGGCCTGGCTATCATCACGTGGTTGGTTATGAAGGCAGGGATTTGATCTAGCTATGCTGGTTCCAGTTAAACCTCTGCGCAAAGGTTGGTATAAATATAGTAGACTTTAGCACTAGGCACTAAGACGCATCCATGGAACGTGTGTCAACATTATATCAAATTATAACAAAAACAACGTTCACAAAAGTGCAGTTGATACGAGTACTTTGCCGTATATCAAACGTTTGTTTTCTTCGTTCGTGGTCGTTGCAGCGTCACCTGACGTGCAAATATAATGATTTTATTGTTTCAGGTATTAATTTTCAAATAACTTATGAAATTTGATGTGAAATCTGTCATCGGAAGAAATTTATTATATAAGCCACCAGCGGTTGTCAGAGATTCTCTCTCGACTTGATTTGAAAAATATGTTTTTAGTGTTTTAATATGCGTAACCTTGCAATTTGCATTCAATTCTTGTTACATTGACAGCTTTATTACGGTATAATTAATACAAAGTACAAGGATTTATCTTCTATTACAAACTATTAATCACTTTACGACAGTTACCGTCGTAGCGAATCTTCATAGATGGATAACATTTACACCTTTTGGACGACCATTGAGAGAAAATATCTCATTCTGATTTAACGATTTAGGCCTGATTTCTTCGTGTAATAATTTTGTCTCTACAGAGTGTACTGGTAGAGCGTAGCTTGGAAGCAAAAAATTGTAATTTGTATACACGCTTGTTGTTGTTTTTCAAACGAAAATATTAGAACAAGAGTCTCATGGTAGCATTAAAGCGCTCACATAGGTTTCAGGTTCACCAAATGAATAAAAAAGCAATATTGAGCCATCTGAAAAATGGCTTTTGCGGTCATTTTGTATATCATACGAGTATCTGGAGTATTTTTTTGTTTCTCATTGAAGGGTTACTGAAAAAAGAATATGTTTTCTGTGCTATGGAGCTGTGGTTTAAATAAGAGGAATATTAGTATTTGAAGCGGACATATTGACCAGACTTAAAAACCTTCGTTTTTGTAACTTATAATAATTGAATTCATCATCTTTACATCTTGTGACATTTCCGATAAACGAAACAGGTGAGACGCAAAGAACTATATACAGTCATGACAATAATTGAAGACTTAAGGTCGATAGGTATTTTTCTGTCGCGAAAGATGTTATGAGCCATTGACTAAATAGGAAACTAAATTTATAGTCATCAAGTCACGTTTTTGCTGATATTACAAACTTTAAACCTTTTTGCATTAAAATCCGTTTTTACGAAAACAAGAGAAGATAATAAGAATTAAGAGAACACTTTTCTCCAAAATGTAATTTTTGCCGTGTGAATGTGTTTAAGTTTCAAATGAACCTACTTGACGTTTATTTCACAGAAAACTTTGTCTATGTTGAAGCAATATATTTGAGCCGTGTTCTCTGAAAAGGGGGTTTAATGCAAGTGCGTAAAGTGCCCTGTGCAGTCCACACTGGCTCATCAGGGACGACACTTTCCGTTTTTATGATATTTTTCGTTTAAAGAAGTCTCTTCTCAGCAAAAATCCAGCGTAGTCAGAACGTTTCGTCCCTAATTGGACTAATCAGGCTAATCTGGGACGACACTAAACGCACATGCATTAAACCCCCTTTTCACATAGCAGACCCATTTATTAATGTCGGTTCATTGTATAAAACGCTTCGTACCAAATAAATACTCACATTCATGTATCCATGTAAGCAATAACAGTAGCCAAAATAGCCAATATTTACTTAAATCTCTATTTGAATACTAAATTATCAAAATGGCTACTAAAATTTTATGTATTTTTTTAATAAAGCAGATTTTCACTACCTGGGCTTACTTTCTAAATGTGATATATTTTAACTACCAATTTATATTTCTTAGAGCCAACCTGAGATACTGAACGATACAAAGTGAACGTAACTTTATTATTGAATTCACCGATTTTAACACGCTGTTTCGTGTTGTTATGAACAAGATATTATTTGGAATCGTTTTTACAAGCTCAGTTTTACAGTAATAGTATTATAGTATAGTTTTATAGTATATAATAGAATGGGCTTCTTCACTTGCATTCGCTTTAACGGCTAGTTCGGTCCATTCATTTTTTATCATTTGGTTTAAAATTATTTATACGGCTTTCAAGGATTACAAATTTGATTTTGATTGTTCAACAATCGAGAAATTGCATGGAAGTTTTATTAAAGAAAATATGTAGAATATTGTTGGGTTGTTTCCGTCTCGCCAAAGTCTACCCACCGTATCAGCGTTACAATTGTATTACACTATCCGGTGAAATGGTAATTTTATAAACGTTTTATTATTTTTGTATTTTAACTAAATAGAATAATATTACGTTCCGCCGGTCAAACCACACCAGGCTGTAGTTCGATGTTGCAGATTTGCATTGCCATAAATAGTGTAAGTGGACAGTCCGTATGTTTGTTGCGCCATTTGGCTGCGAGTTCCGGGATATCAGGTAAAATTCCAGTAATTCCAATGCCAACAGGTTCCCATTATACGACAGCGAACTTCCCAAGCATAGCTCTAGTTTTTCCTTTCTTTCAGATCGTGTAATGTTAGTCACAGGAAGGGGGTTGGACATATTTTTTTAACAAAAGATACCGCTGCCTATGACTACAATTAAAATTCCTGTACGCGCAATCTCTTTGAAATATCTGGATGCCTTACTTACACGAGAGTGATTATACAACGTATCTTTATATTTGGATTGGCGGCTATGTTTAAGCATTTTCTCGTACAAACGGATACGATTTTGAAATTCTTTTACCATAGTAAGCCTGCATATTAATTTTGAGCTCTTCATTCACGAAGTGATCGAGCAAACCAATAAAGTGATGCACGAGTACATTATGTACCTGTTTTTTTGTGAATTAAGTAAAACACATGCAGTTTGGTCAACATTTTGCCTCCTACAGGCACACAAGAATCTTTCAAATATTAAATTCGGCGAAAATCGTGTGAAAAGGTAAGAGTGAAAAGAGTTGCGCGTAAAGGAGTGATATACTCATATTATGCTAGTATCAGTTCATAACGTTTAATAAAAAGATCAGTTCAAATTAAAGAGTGGATCGAATACAATTTTGCAAACCGAACATCATTCAAAGCGCCTTAAGTACCGCCGCAGTTCTCATTTTTCATTTTTTTCTGACGTCAAAATGATTAAACCAAATTTAAATTAAGTATTTTAAATATTCAAACTAAAGTACAATCGAACATATGTTGTTATAATATTTCACATTGGCGACACGTACTTTGCATAATTGAATGACAAATCGCTCCATTGATGCAAAAAGGTGCCATGTGCCTTCTAATTTCAATGTCACATGGTACCTTTTTGCACCAAGGAGGCGAAATTAAGGAATGCTTTCCAAGAAAAGCGTTTTCTCCCGGTTGCCAAATATAGATTGTTGTTTTTTTAACAACTGTCAAACAGCTCCTTACAGGTGTGCAGTAATGTGCAGAAATTAAACACAATATCTAGTGAGTGAAGGAAAAAATAGAGCTACCGATTATGAATAGGGGTGCGATATGTCTTGCGCTACCGAATACAGGAGCATTGTTTAAAAGGGACCGTCAATCACGAAAGACGAAAAGTTCTAAAATACCGTATTTGTTTTACAATTGTTAGTTTATATTCATTAAAATATCACGACCAACGGTATATTACATTACTTGAAAAAAAGTTAATATTTTCAGTATATTCGGTAATAAAATTTCGCGATGTTAAATCGAAAGTACATCGCGAAAATAGGTGACATAACGATATACACACTATAAATAACGCAAGTAGATTGATCAGTTTATATATAAAATCTTTACAATTCACTACGCATGCACAACTTGCATTCCTGGGTTTACCACGTGACGATTATGATCAATCTACTTGCGTTATTTATAGTTAACTGGTAGTTACCTGGTACCTGTACCCAGTAAAATTTATTACCAAATATACTGAAAAAATGAAAACTTTTTAAAATTAATGCTATATACCAGTCGTGATATTTTAATCAATATAAACTAATAATTGTAAAAAATACGGTATTTTATAACTTTTCTTTTTTCGTCATTCGTGATTGACGGTCTCTTTAACTGGTGCGGTTTGTAAGTTGAATGTAGTCTAATATTAAACCATTAATAAAACCGTGTAATATTTACATTTTTTACATATCCAGGGAAAAAGCCATTCATATGCAAATTTTAAACACCGAATTTTACAACTCACACGCAATAATGTTCTTTGGCGATGATTCTTTGGACAAATAGCAAGCCTGCAATAATAAAAATCCATGTCATATCAGATATTTTTCTCAGTATGATCATGGATTGTATCTTTTAACTACCAACGAGACTGTGTTAATTCCACGCCGAAAAGGCTTAAAGGACTGTAGCCATGTAACGGTAATTCCTACTGCAATCTGAAAAGATTATGGTAGTTTGTAGCCGCGAATCTTCTGTACGGGATTATGCAAATGAGTTTTCCATCGTTCCTTCCCAGTAGCGGTCAAGCCGTTTTACGAACGAAAGCGGGCATCACCATAATAATCTTTTTCGCTCTTCCTTTCATCGTTATTTATATCCGACGTATTAGCGAGCAGGTCCTTTGAAGCCACGTTGCTGTAATAATTTTTTTCGATGGTTTTTGACAGATTTATGTACACCAGTTTGCACCGCCTCAGAATCCGCGGCGACTTTCACCGTTCCGTCGGTCGTTCTACGCAAATGATGCGGATAAATAGAATAGCCAGGTTTTAAGCCGCGTAGCCACACGTCGTAAATCGTCCCAATGAGTGTAAACACAACGGGTTCATAAATGAAGATGGCCGCATTTATCTCCAGGGAAAGTGGTTAACATTGTCATGTAAATCTAAGTATATCCGCAGACAAATAGACTCGGAATATCACACCCGCGTATCAATTGTTCGATAGCGGCCCTTCAAAAGGCACGGCCCAACCGCAATCTGTTTATTCGAACGTGAAGGGGGAATTAAATCAGGCAAAGTCAAATTTGAATTATTCTTAATGGTGCGGTTTTTTGTTCTGCGTATGACTTAGTCAACGTATGAGCATCAGCGATAATATACGGGACCACCTATAAGGAAAATTGTACTTAAGCTTTGTAAGCATCAATATTATGGTAGAAGTAATCGTATGATGCAGTATTGCTTACAGCAGTCAAATAGACATGCTATAAGTCGTTGTACTTTTTAAATTCAAAAATGTTTCCTAGTAACACCAATGCCTCTGACACTAAAATTAAAGATACAATAAGTTTGTGTCAAAAAATATATATTTCCAAAGTGGAAAAATTACACAATTTACCGTAATATCTGAACATGGCGTCTTTCTTCCAACATTTAAGTCACGATTTAACTTGACCGATTTTAATAGATCGACTAAAAACAAAAAGTGTTGAAATAAACACAGTTAAATAATCTGTACAAAAGTGGTTTTAAGTATAGTTCGAAAAAGGATTCCCGTGCTTCCACTGCGAATCGAACCTCAGACCCTTAAATCAAGTCTACCGCCCGAACCCCTCATTCATTCCTGTTAAAAACTTTGAACAATGTATAGATTTCCGATATAAGTGGTCTAGGTTTTGACGACAATTTGAACTTTAACCCATTTAAGCCTAGTGGACTCTCCCATCCTTCTCAATTGGATCAATTTATTTCCAAAATTAGGGATGTCTAGTATATTGATTTCTATATTTAGAATATTTCTTACGGAAATTCCTTTAAGCAAACAGCGCAGACCTGATGAGACGCCGCATCATGCGGCGTCTCATCTGGGTCTACGCTGTTTGCCAAGGCCTTTTTTCTAGACGCTAGGCATACATGGGTTAAAACAAAAACAGTTTCAATGCTTTCATTGTTGTAGATCTCTCATAATTATATATGACTACTCGTAGGGGAAGCTAAATTGAAATACTTCTGTTGTTTATGTTCCTAGTGCTGTATCACTGTCTGGTATTTCGGAAAATCTGCGTCAAACAATTAAACTTGCAATTCATTAACCCATTTATGCCTAGTGGAATCTCCCATCCTTCTAAATTGGATCAATTCATTTCCAAAATTAGGGATGTCTAGTATATTTATTTCTATATCTAGAATATTTCTTAAAGAAACTCCTTTAAGCAAACAGCGCAGACCCAGATGAGACACCGCATCATGCGGCGTCTCATCTGGATCTACGCTGTTTGCCTAGGCCTTTTTTTTTCTAGACGATAGGCATAAATGGGTTAATAAACGAACATCATAACAACTTATTCCCTACCTGTTTCTTAACTATTAGTCTTAATATACACGCTGATTCTAAGGGAAGCAACTCTTATTAAAATTTCAAACGGATTACCGATAGTTGCCCCCATCTGTGCGATGTGAACTAGTGCTGTGTTAGTAAAAACGAATTGATTTTCTTGTCAATGTAGTAATCCTTTGTTCACTTTTTAAGAATACCAAACCCTTCTTTTAAAGTCAACTCCACATATTAGTAATAATTACGGATTTTGAAAAGTTGAGCATCAAACGGTCAAAGGAACTGAACATCGGTTTCCACGTAAGGCTAACAGTAGCATGTGCATGCTTACATCCGAGCCGTGCTCTGTGAAAAGAGGGTTTAATGCATGTGCGTAAAGTGACGTCCCTGAGTAACCTGTGCAGTCCGCACAGGCTAATCAGGGACGACATTTTTTCCGCCTCAACTTGATTTTTGCAAAGAAAAAACATTCTGTCAACGAAAAATACCATACAAGCGGAAAGTGTCGTCCCTGATTAGCCTTTTCGGACTGCACAGGCTAATCTGGGAGGGCACTTTACGCACATCTATTAAACCCCATTTTCATCTATTTTCTTTCAGTGTCTTTATCTTTTATACATCAATATTTGATGTTTACCTGGACGATTCCTATTATGTACCCATGGAGATTTTTGCTTTGGTGCTAGATACGGAACGAACTCGTGATTATCAAACGGACTATTTTATCCATTAAATCGCTGCGTCATCCATGGGATACTTTATTACCTCCCGAATGCGTTTATCCTGAATTGAAGACAACGCTTTCCAAAATGAATACATAATTATTGTAAAAGACCCGCTAAACACATTATAAACAACACAATCATAATACCGGTACTGCTATATATATAAACAATTTTTCAAAATAAACTTTAAATTACTCGGATAAATAACGCACAAAGCAATAATTGTATAACCATCTATTATATTTACTCTACAATTGCTTAGCGCATTTGAAACTATCACACAATTATGAATGCGAAATCACATTCCACAATTTAATAATCTACAAATAATATCAGCATACTTTTCATCATACATGTCCCATTTATTAATCATAATGGGCAATGCATAAACACCTTGGACGGAAAACTGTGCTAAAATGTATTATTTCTAAAACTGTTCACTGATGAAGCCACCTAACAGAGGTTCGAGCCAAGAATGTTCAATGACACACACGCAAGCATTTGAATCAGGGAGCCGTTTCACCAACAGTAGTAGAACCAATAATAGGCTACGACTAACGTAAACTACGACTTTTCAGCGAGAAGACGCGCATCTTCAAATAAAAATATACGTTCGACTGCATAAATTTCATACATAAATTACAATTGCGTAAACTAGTGCATATTGATGAAACAGTTCCCATAGACATTGTTCAAAGTCATGTTCAGCTAGTATAAATATGGTGTGCCTTCATGAGGAAGATTTTTGAGGCCCTCTAGACTGCCTCTAGATTTGAACTGTAATGATTTTTTTCCATTCATTTATTAAACAAGTGTGAGTTGTTATGATTCAACTGTGGTCCGATACAACTGTCTTGCAATAAACCTGTCCGTTCTATTATATATTAATAAATGTGTTTGAGCACTTTTCACATATTAAATATTAATTACAATTATTGATTTAACCGGGAAGAGGACAATTACAACGAGCGAGGTATGGTGTTGGGGAGATAACCCTGAGTTATGGTTAGGTTAGAGGTCGGGTTAGGGTTAAGGTATGGGTTAAGCCTAACCCTAACCCAAACCCGACCCCTAACCCTTATCCTAACCCTCCCATGCGCATTACAATACCATGCCTCGCTCTTTTTCGTTGTCCGCTTCCCTATATAACCAGTGATGCAGTTTGACAAGTTATCTGTACCATTTTCAACATCTGCAACTGTTCTTGTCAATGAAATCATATGCCAAGTACGTTAAAGTCAAATAATACTTTGCAATTAATAATATTTAATACATGTCCAAAAACATCCCATTAAAAAATCATAATTAAAGAAATTAAAGAAATCGTATAAGCGAGTCTGAATAATGTAAAAGTGACCCTAAATTGACAGTTGAAATCGATTAAAATAAAGCATGGCTTTTATCAGTTTTGATGCACATCTAGTTCAGCCTAAATGTATGTATTAGAGACAAAGATGTTGGCTACCATTAGCTTGAGATGAGGGGTATATCTGGGTTATCTGTTCAACTCCTCCAATTTCTTGTCAATAGCTCTGAAAATAGAGAACAAGCAAACATTTTTTTTACTCCTGTCCTAATTTTGCAAAATACTGACATCGCAAATAGTTATAAATAACAGGTCCAGTTAAAACAGCATTAACATTGTCCCTAATTTTCATGTAATATCCTAATGAAGTTATTACAAAAGGATATCACAGTTTTGACCGATTTCCCTACATGCCCCAGCTTGTAAAAGCTTACAAGTTGAAATGATAATAGAAAATAAAAAGGGTCATAACTTAAGCATTTTTTAAAACAAAGCAAATTTCATTTGCATTGCACCACATATAATCCATAATTCATGTTTGAATATTGTATGATGAAAATTGTACGAGCACTTCCATGTAAAAGTTAGAGTCTAAACAGATGTACAGACACCAATGAAAAATAAAGTACACTACTTTGGTTGTATAATGAAGGGAGTAACACACCAAAATATGTTTTTACAAGCTTCAAATAATACTTCTTTTGTTAAAACTAAGCTAATTCCCGTCATCAAAGTTAACTACCCAAACAAGTAGACAAAAGTCCTTACCTCAATTGTTCTTCGTACATGGCTCGCTTTCTACGTAACATTGTGAGCAACTCATCATCCACAAACTCCCCATCAGAGTCATACAGATCTGTATCTAGAAAATAAATGCTTAGTTAAAAGAGCAGAAACAAGAGCTGTCAGAGGACAGCGCGCTCGACTATTCGAGTGCTTGACAGTATAACATAAGCCATCATGGGGAAATTGTTCATATTTAATAATTTATTAGACAATGTTTCAAAAATAAAAAAAGGAAAAAAAAAATTTTTTTTTGGGGGGGGGGGGGGGTAGGGGTGAGGGGATGAGAGGGGGGTATAATATGGGGTGTGGTAATTTATTAGATGATGTTTAAAAAAATAAAAAAAAATTGGGGGGTAGGGGGGTTAGGGGGGGGGGGGGGGTGAGGTCGAGTGAGAGGGGGGTATAATGTGGGGTGTGGTTATTTATTAGATGATGTTTAAAAAAAAATTTTGGGGGGGTGGGTAGGGGGGTGAGAGGGGGGTATAATGTGGGGTGTGGTAATTTATTAGATGATCTTTAAAAAAAGAAAAAAAATTGGGGGGGGGGGGGGGTGAGGTTGGGGGGGGGGGGGGGGGGGGGGAAGGGATTCTGGTAGGGGCGTGGGGTATTGTTTGGGTGGAATCCATTGTGGTATTCAGGTAAGTGTTGTTTTGTCAAAGTAATAATAAAATGTGATCATAAATAAAGAAGTTATGGCAATTTAAGCAAAATGTTCAATTATCTAAGTGTAAAAGTGGCCATAATTATGTCAAAATGCTTGATACAGTGGTCTGCTCTTGTTTATAGGTTGGGGTCATGTTGGTAAACAAGTATGCAACATATAAAAGCAATATGTCAAAGGATATATGAAATATTTGGGGTAGTACGCAAACTTTAACATAGATTTATCAATAATATGCATATTCTAAGTATAAAAGGGGCAATAATTATGACAAAATGCTTGATAGAGTTGTCTGGTCTTGTTTATAGGTTGGGGTGATGTTGGTAAACAAGTATGCAAAATATAAAAGCAATATGTCAAGGGACAATGAAAATAAATGGAGTAGTAGTACGAAAACTTTAACATTTGCTGCATATTCTAAGTGGAAAAGGGGCCATAATTATGACAAAATGCTTGATAGAGTTGTCTGCTCTTGTTTATAGGTTGGGGTCATGTTGGTAAACAAGTCTGCAAACTATAAAAGCAATATGTGAAGGGAAGGGAGAAAGAAAATATTTGGGGTAGTACGAAAACTTTAACATTTGCACGCAGACGCTAACGCCGGGGTGAGTAGGATAGCTCCACTATATATATTTCATATATAATAGTCGAGCTAAAAATGAGTCATATCATGCGAAAATGGGTCTTATGCCATACACAACCAGCTTAACATCTGGCTAATGCACAGGCTGGTTTGGAGCTAGGCTGGCCGCATATGGCAAAGGACCCATTTTGCATGATGCGGCTAATATGCATAAAATGAGAATATTTGTGTATTTTTCACTTTTTCATTGATTATTTAGTTATCATTAAGAATTATGATTTATGTAAGACTTTATGCACATGTTGCAGAGATCAAAGTACAGTGTCATAAGATTGTATAAATACAAATAAATTTTGTACAAAGTGCTTAAACAAATCTTTGTTTTACATGAGAACAGTTTTTCTTAGCCTTTATAGTTTACCTTCTTCTAATGCTTGCATTGGTTGTTGCCGAGGATGCTGTTTTTGCTGCTGCTGCTGATGTTGCTGCTTCCCCAGTGACACTGCTGGTGGTAAACTCTCCACACTTGATAACACTGTACTCATTGATGTACTGAACAGATGCTCCTTTATAACCTGCATAATAAAATATTACAAGTCAACGCAGGGCTCCCGATGGATAAAAAATCTCTGTAGCCAATACGACCTCGTTATGTCTGAATTACTATTATTTTGGATATTTGATGGGTGATAATGAAGAAAAAATTGTAGCAAAATGGAAATTCATTGAGATTTTTTTTTCATTTCTAGCCAATGGCTAATTTGGCTAATGGCAGGGCAAACACTGTCAAAGCAAATAGCTGTTTTGTTTGAGTGGTTATATTTTTTTGCGCCATGTGTCAGTGTTAAATGAAAGTCAGTTAAACTACATACACTTCTCCGAGGCAAGCATAGCCTATATTATAGTACATATGTAAAACATTTTCTGACTTAATTGAATCAGAAAAAGGCAGAGAATTGCCAAAGTTATTTCATAGCCCAAAGAAGTGATGTGGCCAATTCAGGCAGTAAACTCACAATTCCTTTATTGACAGTCCTGCTTCCTTCTACCTGAGCTAGCCAGCCTTGCGATTGGTATAATAACACCAAAACTCCAAAAAGCTATCAAGATTTTAAAATTCTAAAACAATGTAATGTAAAAATCAAGTTTCAATACAAGTTCTACATAAAAAAGTTTTTAATAAAAAGTCAACATTACAATAATTGTAGCCATGCATATATTCAGTTGTAATTCCAGTACAGGAATCTACCAACCTGGCCAATAGCAGACTTCACACCACGTCTCTCTAGGTTAGGGCTACTGGAATGCTGAGGCTTGATAGAGCGATCTTTACTTGAATCTGTCTCAGAACAAGCATCCTTCTCCCTGTTACTTTCCTCATTATTCGTACCAGATGAATTTCCATACTTTTTTGGCTTGTTGTCTTTTGACATTTTCTTAGATTTTTCTTCCTCAGGATAATCTTCTTCCTGGTCATGTTTGCTTATTTGTCTTTCATTATTATTCTCCCTTTGTTTGTTTTGTTTCTCTGTTTGGTTCTCCCTATCAACTCTTTCTCTGACTGAATCACAATCATTATCTACCCTTATTTCTTTCACCATATTTTCTAGATCCCTATGTCTATTTTTTATCACATCTTTCTCACTGGCCCTTACTTTTTCAGGCTCTTTATTAGATTCAATGTCTGGTTTTTCAGCTTCCAGATACTGTTTATACTGTTTCTCCTTATATAAATCTTGTTTATCATTATTATTATCACAGACATTATCACAAGTTCTTGGACTAAGCTTGGAATTTCTTCCCAGTGGAATATTTCTGGTTCCAAGCTCCTTAAAGTTTTCATGCTGTTTCTCATTTGAGCTAATTTCCTTTAGATTATCTCTAGTCTCCAGCCCCATGAATTTTTCAGACTGGTTTCCCATGGAGTTAGTTCCCTTTGATTCATTTCTGGTTCCCTTCTCCTTAATGTTATCTGACTGATTCCCCCAAGAAGTCTGATACTGCCCCCTATGTGGGCAAGGTAAAAGGTCACACATGAGATGTAGGTGAGGGTCGACCTCTGATAAAGGGTCAGTTGGGGGTCGGCACTGTTTCAAAGAGGGGCTGGCAATCTGTGGCTGGTGTGAACCTTGGGAGTCTTGACACGTCACATGCAGTTGCTGAGGAAATCAACTAAGCTATTTATAAATATATGAAATCAAGATAAAACACTTTTCAGATAAGTAAATTAAACT
Organism: Dreissena polymorpha; assembly: GCF_020536995.1. Classification (NCBI taxonomy): domain Eukaryota; kingdom Metazoa; phylum Mollusca; class Bivalvia; order Myida; family Dreissenidae; genus Dreissena; species Dreissena polymorpha. The sequence continues at coordinate 22,648,397 of NC_068369.1, read as the reverse complement.
GTTAATGTTGAGCCCTGAGATTCGAACTGTGCCTCGATATTGTGCTGATTAACATTCTGAACAAGTTATATCATGGTTGAATCATGTGACTTCTAGAATTATAACAATGTTTTTCTAAGATTTGACCTAGTGACCTAGCTAAAGGACAAACATGACACAGATTCGAACTTGGCTTAGATAATGTCAAGATATTCATGATCAACAAGTTTCATCAAACTTAAGTTTTTAATATGGCCTCACGAGTGGTTACAATGTTTTTTAAGATTTGACCTGGTAACTTTGTTTTCAAACGCACGCTACCCCGATTCAAACTCAGCCTAGATATTGTCAAGATAAAAAATTTGATCAAGTTTCATCTAGATAGAGTCATAAATACCTCCCATAGTATAGCAACAGTGTTTCATTTATAATTTATTTAGTTTATGGACATGTCACTAAGATTCAAAAGCAGCCTAGACATAATCTAGATAAACTCTATGGCCAGGCTTCAACTACATCAAGTCGTAAATATGGCTTAAAGAGTGGTAACATGGTTTTTCTAAGATTTGACAGTTTTTGGATGCACATGACACAGATTTTAACTATGCCTGGATTTTGTCAGACCAAGTTTAAAAAAGATTGAGTCTTTAATGTGGCTTTTAGAGAGGTAAAACTTTTTTTCTAAGAATTTACCTGGTTACCAAGTTTGGGATACACGTGACCCAGTCTATATCCGGCGTAATGTGAAGTGCAGTCATTCAATTTTACCTTGTTAACGCTCTAAAGGCCAAATATTTAATCCATTCTTGATGAAACTTGGTCAGTTTATAGGCCAAGTTTATTATCTTTAGGCATACATGTGAGTATACCTTATTTTCGAGTAACTGACATGGTTCCAGAGGTAAAAACAAAGATAAAGCTCCTCATTATTAAGTGGCCCAACTCTTTCCAAAAAACTAAAAATATTTGTTGTAAAACCTTCTCATCCAGTACTTAAAGTAGGGCTGCAATGGGTACCTGAAATATCCTATGATATCAGATCCAACTTCAGAATCGCGGATACGGATCCACCCCTGATATTTCGGTTCCGAATATTAATTTTCATAGTTGTACGTAACCTAGCGCTTTTTTGTTTTTTATACAGACTGGTTCTGCTTAATAGATAAATAGTACGTATAATAGTCGATATTTAATAACGTGTGACAGTCAAATAGCAGATCATTCAAGATCCTTCGGCTTTTATTGTATAAGAATGTTATTGGACATTATGTAATGAGCAACGAAAGCAAAACTAATTCCAAATCATGGAGGTTTTACACATAACAAATGCAATTCCTAATGGCAATAAGTAATTTTCAATCCTTATTCAAATTGTCTTTCTGAGTTGTATAAAAAACAACGGTAGTGGATCCAGTGTGGCTGGAATGTTATTCAGGTAAATTTTGCATAATTTCGCGACCTGTCAAATTGTGTTCTTGCATAATGTATTATCTTGAAAGCATAATTCGTCATGTACTAAGTTTAAATGCTATCTTGTGATGCAAGGTACTTCAGTGCCCAGTGAGACAATCTACTCCACAGCAGGAGAACTCGTCAGTGCTCATAGGGCTTGCCTGGACCCGGACAATGTTGATATCTTAATTTTTGTGAAAACAAACATGAAACTGTATGAACAGTGAAAAGTGTATGTTAACGAGCAAACTATTATTAAGTGAAGTAGTGTTAAGGTTTCGTTTTATTTTGACATTGCTGATAAAATTGTTATATTTTTTGCCCGGATTTTTTGTTAATAAATGTTTAATGTCTTTTAGTCAAATCATACTTCTAAAACATGGATTTCTTTAATTAAGACAGAAAATTATATTTTTCTCTTATCTGAGGGATCCGGATATGAAAAATCCGAAGAAACCATATTTGGATTCAGATTCGGATCCAAACAATATTTTTGGATTTGTTGCAGCCCTAACTTAAAGCATGCTTCTTTTTTTCATTAAGTAGTTGATATTTCAATTTCCTTAAGTGTTACTAAGCCTTCTAATGATTGAGAAGGTGAAGTGCTGAAGTTAAGAGTGTTTATGCCTTTAAGGACAACATATACATGGTAAGATTCATTAAAACAGACTGCGTATAAAATTTTTGTTTACAATTAAGATATTCTTGGTAATAAAGTAACTTGATATTTTTTTGCAAAAAAATCATTTCCAAAGATTAAGGGGAGAGATCTGATCAGTGTCATCTTTTATAGAGTTAGGTGTTTGCCAAATGAAACATTTTGCATCACTGTTAATGACCCTTAAAGTGTCTATTAGGTTTTTTTATCATTGATTACAGAAGATAACAATTTTCATTATTATTAAATGTTTTAGAGTTGACATAATCAATATTCACATTAAGTAGAAAATTAAAATTTCCACATAATATATAATCCTCATTTCCTATAGTCTCTATTATATTGAAAAGTTTACTCTAAAACAAAGGACTATTATTGTTTCATGACGTTAGGCAAAAAATGTGACTTGCAGAGTGTTCACACGGTTTTCCTATAGCCATAGCAGGATCTCCTCCATTCAATGGTGGCTATGTTTTTTAAAGGACCAAAACCATTTTCCTACTGAACTGAGATATCATGAGAGCAAATGTAGAGAGACAGTTTTGTGATGATTGGGCAAAAAATGTGACTTCAAGAGAGTTTACAATTTTTTTCGTTAATTCAATCAAATTACCTAGTTTTGCCTCCACATTCCCCAGTTTGGAACTCTGCTGAAATGTCATTGTGACAAATGCTCTAGCAAAGTTTTTGTAAAAGATTGAGCAATAAATGTCAAGAGTTTTCACAGGGTCAATGTTGATGACGGATGACGCATGACAGACAAAAGGTGATCAAAAAAGCTCTTCATTCATGATGTGCACGTTGCGCTCTGTCTAGAGGTGCATAACATGACATGCTAACATAACAATGAGAGTTACTTTCAATTATATGTCCAATCAACAATGGGAAATTTAATACTTTCTCTTAAAATAACAAAACCAACACTCAAACCTGGTTATTCTTTGGCGTCGGGGTAAACTGTACATTTTCTGACTGTCTGGATGTAATGCTTGGTAAATGCTTTCCAGCCAGGCGTTGTTTAAACTCTTCCAACTTGGCTTCAATTTGTCGCTGAAAATGGCATGACATCCAATAGTTAAGTTAAGTGACAAATAACAATTATGCTAAGAAATAGAATTCTTAATCAATAATTACATTACTGTATAAATATTTGTTAATAGTTAATATTTTCTTAAAATTTGACAGATATTTATAACATTGACTTTTAATTTTTTACTCTAATTGGAGTGTTATTTGTGTAATAATAACACAAAATTCTGACAAATGATGTTGAAAATTAAAATTTCTCTGTGAAAAAAGTCTAAGCTACTAAAATAACTTTAGCTTTTCATATTTATCTCAACAGCATTTCATATACTTGTACATGGAAAATCCCATGACCCAGATTAGAGGAATTTCATGCAATAATTTTCCTTCAAACCTGTTGATCCGTCTTTGACAGGAAGTCAAAATTGGGGGACACATGTTTAGGGGCCGCATGCTGGGCAGTCTCAATGCGACGGCGCAGTCTCCACTGCTGCAAGGGGTCATCTTCCGGTAGGGGACGCTGACCTGGTAAGGGGGCCGGAAAGGGGACTCTTGAGGGTGCTGGGTCCGGGCCTGGAAATACAGGTATGCTAGATACACATTTCAGAACAAAACCTGAAAGCAAAGTTAGGTTATTTATTGAAAACAATTTTTCTTTTTTTAGTTACAGTGACCCTGACTGACTGGCTCCCAAATGCTATCCCCAGCTAGGCCTGAATGCATGCTACCTGAAGTATATTAGACAGACAATAAAAAATGGATTTTTTTTAATTAACTGAGCAATTAAAATTATTTTAAAGTTAAAAAAAAATAAAATTATCATTTAAAATTGTTGATATAACAGTACCAATAATTTTGATTACTTTATGCTCAAATCAAATAACATCTTTGCAAGTTTTCTGGTACACCAAATAGCATATATATTGTTCTGCTTTTTTAAAGATTCTAAGGTACTATCAATATAATGGCTGCCTTTGTTTATACAGATGACTACATACACAATTGCCTTGCTCTCACATTCTAAAAAGTAACACACACAAAACAAGTGTCTAAAATCAAGAACTTTTCCTACAAAGTTTTATTCTAACTTCCATTTATAAAAATTGACCCATGTCAGTGGTGGAAAACATCCCACTTCATTTATAGGGAAAATGAAAAGGAATTGCGATGTTTCACTTTAGCCATATAAGGAAAATCGCCCCTTGTAGCAATGGTATTAACTGGATCGGATACATTTTAAAACATTCACATTTTGGATACATTTTCATAATTTAAAATCAAAGCCATGGTATTAAATGGATCAGATACATTTAAAAACATTCACATTTTGGATACGTTTTCATAATTTAAAATCAAAGCGCTGAAGGCATCCCAAATGAAACTCACTATTATTAAAAGGTCAAGGTGAGTAAAGAACTATTTGTAAAACTATATTGGTAATAAAATGAAGGCAGAGGAGAAATTACTGCACAGGCTAACCTGGTGAGACACTTTATGCACATGCATAAATCCCAGTTATCCCAGAACAAGGCTATATGTGTCTTGTTCTGAGAAAACTGGGCTTAATTCATGTGCGTAAAGTGTCGTCCCAGATTAGCCTGTGCAGTCCGCACAGGCTAATCAGGGACGACACTTTCCGCCTAAACTTGATTTTCGGTAAGGAAGGACTTCCTTGAAACTAAAAATACCATTAAAGCGGAAAGTGTCGTCCCTGATAAGCCTGTGCAGACTGCACAGGCTAATCTGGGACGACACTTTATGCACATGCATAAAGCCCAGTTTTCCCAGACCAAGGCTATATTGATTGGAATAGTCTCCTACTTATGTATGCGGCGAATCTCGGCCGATATGAGTACTCTTCCAGTGTGGACATGTCACTCATGTTGCTGCCCAGCCCCTCTGTAGAGACTGCTGGTTCTGTGGAGACTGTGCTGCTGAGACTACAAGAAGACAACATACCACATGTAATGAGAGATCTAGGATCACATAGACTACAGTTTGCTGCTAAGACTACAAATAGACAACGTACCACATGTAGTGAGAGATCTAGGATTACATAGACTACAGTTTGCTGCTGAGACTACAAGTAGACAACATACCACATGTAGTGAGAGATCTAGGATAACATAGACTACAGTTTGCTGCTAAGACTACAAGTAGACAACGTACAACATGTAGTGAGAGATCTAGGATCACATAGACTACAGTTTGCTGCTGAGACTACAAGTAGACAATGTACCACATGTAGTGAGAGATCTAGGATAACATAGACTACAGTTTGCTGCTGAGACTACAAGTAGACAATGTACCACATGTATTGAGAGATCTAGGATCACATAGACTACAGTTTGCTGCTGAGACTACAAGTAGACAACATACCACATGTAGTGAGAGATCTAGGATCACATAGACTACAGTTTGCTGCTGAGACTACAAGTAGACAATGTACCACATGTAGTGAGAGAACTAGGATCACATAGACTACAGTTTGCTGCTGAGACTACAAGTAGACAACATACAGTAAAACTGCGATAACTCGAGGAAGCACGGGACCGACATCGATGCTCGAGTAATCGCAGGTTTCGAGTAATCCATGGTATTATTTGTTTTCACTGTCTCGGTTGATAATGCTTAATTCTGACCGCAAACGCTTTATTTACATTTAAGACGGTGCTAGAGAAAGAAAAGGCTTTGTAAAAATCGCTTAAGGTTACAGTATAATAAACAAAACAATTAAGAAGATCGTAAATTCATTTAATTATTTCAACATACACACAAAACATATATATAATCAAAAATATCTCATCAATATTCACTGTACATGTAGGATAATTATTTTAAACAAGCAAATTCATTGAATTGATATCCCCCGCCCATATGCTTCTTGACACAAAAGGGTTATATTTGACACTGAAAAAAGCATTTTTTCGAGATACAAAGGGCCATAACTCTGTAATTAACAGATGGTGTACAATGTCATTTGGCGTGCATCATCCTCTTATCCATATATATACTCATACCAAGTTTCAATGAAATCCGCCAAAGCACTTCCAAGATATGGCTCCGGACACAAAAGAGCCTATAGTAAAAAGCATTTTTTTAAGATACAAAGGGCCATAACTCTGTTTTTAACAGATGGTATACAATGCCATTGGGCGTGCATCATCTTCTTATGCATATATATACTCATACCAAGTTTCAATGAAATCCGCCAAAGCACTTCCAAGATATGGCTCCAGACACAAAAGTGGCTATTGTAAAAAGAATTTTTTCAAGATACAAAGAACCATAACTCTGTTTTTAACGGCTTGTGTACAATGCCATTTGGCGTGCATCATCCTCTTATGCATATATATACTCATACCAAGTTTCAATGAAATCCGCCAAAGCAATTCCAAGATATGGCTCCGGACACAAAAGTGCCTATAGTAAAAAGCATTTTTTCAAGATACAAAGGGCCATATCTCTGTTTTTAACAAATGGTGTACAATGCCATTTGGCGTGCATCATCCTCTTATGCATATATATACTCATACGAAGTTTCAATCAAATCCGCCAAAGCACTTCCAAGATATGGCTCCGGACACAAAAGTGCCGGCCGGCCGGACGGACAGACAACGTCAAAACAATATCTCTCCGCCTCTGGCGGGGGATAAAAAGCACACAAGGTACATACATGCGCATAAAAAAACACACACTAAAAACAACATAATCACTACACACTTTGCCTTTTTATTTACATTATTCAGACTCGTGTTGCGCAAAGTCAAGGATTGAAGATTGTCGCAACCCATTAGCTTCCCGGAACTGATGGCGTAAGACGTTTCGCGATAATTATCGATTGCTGGTAATTATTCAATTATCATTAAAACTGTGTAGCTTTGATCTGCTTCTCAAAAGATGACAATTTGCAGTGTTTCTCAAACTGCAACTACCTTCACACCTAATCGAGCGCCTTTTGTCTGCTTGATTGCGCTGTTTTCACAACTCGAATATTTTTAGCACCGACCAGACGAGAAAGCGTCCTCGAATAATTGCCAGTGAATTAGGTGTGAAATGCCTTTCAGGGACCGGCACACGACCTCGAGTTATCGAAAATCGCATGTTTGAGTTATCGCGGGTATTTTTATATAGACATTAAAGGAAAATGCTAGGTACTTTCTTTAATACTCGAGTAGTCACCTGTTTTCGAGAAATCGCCAGCTCGAGTTATTGCAATTCTACTGTACCACATGTAGTGAGAGATCTAGGATCACATAGACAACAGTTTGTTGCTAAGACTACAAGTAGACAACATACCACATGTAATGAGAGATCTAGGATCACATAGACTACAGTTTGTTGCTGAGACTACAAGTAGACAACATACCACATGTAGTGAGAGATCTAGGATAACATAGACTACAGTTTGTTGCTGAGACTACAAGTAGACAACATACCACATGTAATGAGAGATCTAGGATAACATAGACTACAGTTTGTTGCTAAGACTACAAGTAGACAACGTACCACATGTAGTGAGAGATCTAGGATCACATAGACTACAGTTTGTTGCTAAGACTACAAGTAGACAACGTACCACATGTAGTGAGAGATCTAGGATCACATAGACTACAGTTTGTTGCTGAGACTACAAGTAGACAACATACCACATGTAGTGAGAGATCTAGGATCAAATAGACTACAGTTTGCTGCTAAGACTACAAGTAGACAACATACCACATGTAGTGAGAGATCTAGGATCACATAGACTACAGTTTGCTGCTAAGACTACAAGTAGACAACATACCACATGTAGTGAGAGATCTAGGATCACATAGACTACAGTTTGTTGCTAAGACTACAAGTAGACAACGTACCACATGTAGTGAGAGATCTAGGATCACATAGACTACAGTTTGTTGCTGAGACTACAAGTAGACAACATACCACATGTAGTGAGAGACCTAGGATCACATAGACTACAAATTGCTGCTGAGACTACAAGTAGACAACATACCACATGTATTTAGAGATCTAAGATCACATAGACTACATACAGTTTGCTGCTGAGACTATAATTAGACAACGTACCACATGTATTGAGAGATCTAAGATCACATAGACTACATACAGTTTGCTGCTGAGACTATAATTAGACAACGTACCACATGTAGTGAGAGAACAAGGATCACATAGACTACAGTTTGCTGCTGAGACTACAAGAAGAAAACATACCACATGTATTGAGAGATCTAGGATCACATAGACTACAGTTTGCTGCTGAGACTACAAGTAGACAACGTACCACATGTAGTGAGAGACCTAGGATCACATAGACTACAGTTTGCTGCTGAGACTACAAGTAGACAATGTACAACATGTAATGAGAGATCTAGGATCACATAGACTACAGTTTGCTGCTGAGACTACAAGTAGACAATGTACCACATGTAGTGAGAGACCTAGGATCACATAGACTACAGTTTGCTGCTGAGACTACAAGTAGACAATGTACAACATGTAATGAGAGATCTAGGATCACATAGACTACAGTTTGCTGCTGAGACTACAAAGTAGACTATGTACCACATGTAGTGAGATACCTAGGATCACATAGACTACAGTTTGCTGCTGAGACTACAAGTAGACAACATACCACATGTAGTGAGAGATCTAGGATCACATAGACTACAGTTTGCTGCTGAGACTACAAGTAGACAATGTACCACATGTAGTGAGAGATCTAGGATAACATAGACTACAGTTTGCTGCTGAGACTACAAGTAGACAACATACCACATGTAGTGAGAGATCTAGGATAACATAGACTACAGCTTGCTGCTGAGACTACAAGTAGACAATGTACCACATGTAATTAGAGATCTAGGATCACATAGACTACAGTTTGCTGCTGAGACTACAAGTAGACAACATACCACATGTAGTGAGAGATCTAGGATCACATAGACTACAGTTTGCTGCTGAGACTACAAGTAGACAACATACCACATGTAGTGAGAGATCTAGGATAACATAGACTACAGCTTGCTGCTGAGACTACAAGTAGACAACGTACAACATGTAGTGAGAGATCTAGGATCACACACACTACTGTTTGCTGCTGAGACTATAAGTAAACAACGTACCACATGTAGTGAGAGATCTAGGATCACATAGACTACAGTTTGCTGCTGAGACTACAAGTAGACAACATACCACATGTAGTGAGAGAACTAGGATCAAATAGACTACAGAAATTTTCAAGACGCTTTATGGCAAAGTTGCCATTTGATCTCTAAAAAGAGTGGCCTTGATGATGATGATTGTTATACCCGACACATTTTCATGTGGTGGTTTTCATTTGTGCAGAGTGATTTCAAAATCCATCATAAGTGTAATAGCTGGGACAAGAATGTTCAAGTTGTGTTATGGTTGCATTTGACCTTTAACATCTAAGGTTAACCTCTGAAGTATGGGAGGCAAGTTTTAAATTTTATGTTGGGGACATTTGTGCAATTTATTTCAAAACCCATCAATATATGGCAAAATTATGAATGAGACAGGGAGTTCGGCACAGACTTAGAGTGCGAGTGCTATATAAAGCCTTTTCCAAAGGGGATCTAAAATGGGCATAATTGTGCTTAGTTGCAGGTCAGAGTTATAACACTTGCATGATGATATGGTGATCCCAAAGACATGCGTGAAGTTTAAATTGAATTTGTGTAGCAGTTAGCAGTTACAGAGATATAAACTAGTTGTAGGCAACTGTTTTCGCTAATTTCATCTTGTCTCAGTACTTTGCTTAGTACATTATGACGGGGGGGGGGGGGGGGGGGGGGATAATTCTGCTAAAAGATCAAACATAGGTTTTGGTAGTTTTTTCAATATTGGAAGACACCACCATTGAGACGTTGACTTTTTGCATGCAAACATAAACCTGAATTTCTCTGTACAATAAAGGGAATAACTCTGCTAAATTGCAGGTCAGAGTTATGAAACCTGGTCCGTGATCTCATTAGAAGACCCAAACACATGTGTAAGGTTCTGATTGAAAACCTTGATGAATAATCTAGCTTAAAATACTGGCATGTGCCATGATCTACATCAATTTTTTAAAAGCCTGATACCATGGTCATGAATATTAAAGTCGCCTATTACAATATAGTTCATTGCTCCTTGTATTAAAATAAAGAAGCAATACTGGATATTCCACGGTACCCTATGGATCAACATTTTCTCAAGCTTTATTTATGTCAGAGTATGTAGTTCATGTTTTAATGTGATTTTCATGATCACTTTAGGTTATTTCTAACGCATATGCATTTTACATTCTTTTGTTATCATCATTTGTCCTTGTCCAAAATCACAACAATGTATTAACTACCAAACGGATTAAACCTTCATACCAATCATGTGGATATGCCAAGAATGAAAGAAAAACTTGTCTTTAACCCTAAACCATGTTTAATTTAACCCTTTCCCACTCAGAAGCAATGTGAAAATGGCTATGTGCAAACAGCATAAAACCAGAACAGCCTGCAAGTAACGCACAGTCTGTTTGCTGCTTATCAGTATTTAAAGGTTGGAAATTAAATCTGTAAAACTTGAATTTAGTAAGAAAAGTCTTTAATTAAATTTAAATTTCTAAGGGAATACAAGTGTGTCAAAATACGTATTTAAGTGGTTAAGTTTTAAGCCTAAACCATGTTTAATTTAACCAGCAGATGGACACACATATCCCCCAGACCTCTTTTCCAGGAGCCTCTCTGCCCTGTCCTGCAGTTCCTGGTCCCGCTTCTGTCCGGGCGACTCCAGGACACCATGTGGAAACTTCTGGAATAGTTAAATGAGCTTTGTTCTGAGAAAACTGGGCTTAATGCGTGTGCGTAAAGTGTGTCCGCACAGGCCAATCAGGGATGACACTTTCCGCTTTTATGGTATTTTTAGTTTCAAGGAAGTCCCTTCTTACCAAAAATCAAGTATAGGCGTAAAGTGTCGTCCCTGATTAGGCTGTGCAGACTGCTCATGCTAATCTGGGGTGACACTTTACGCACATGCATTAAGCCCAGTTTTCTAAGAACAAGGCTCAAATTATGTGCTTGAAAATAATACAGAAACCAGGCAATTCCAGTACACATCGAGGAACATTCTTGAAAATTAACAAGATGACGTGCTTCATATATAAATACATGATTTTATTCTAAAATGAAAAATGCATAAAGTGAGGAAAAGATTGTATCAGTAAAAATATGCCTGACCAATATTTAGGTACTAGCTTTCCATAGTTTTTTGGTCCACCATTTTTGGAATGGGGCATGGGCCCTTTGCATTGTGAAAATTTGCGTCATTTTGACTAAATTTGGGAAATAGCATTGTTCATTTTGTACTAACAAATGCTGTAAATTGAGGATAAAAGTGATTGTAATATAGCAAGAGCACTGCATAACGGGTGCCACGCTCGGCTACAGGTGCTGTTTTGAATAAATGAAAGCTTGTCAGATTTTTTTTTTTAAAGGTCACAGTGACCTTGACCTTTGACCTAGTGACCCAAAAATGTGTGTGGCATGTAGAACTCATCAAGATGATGAGTGCATCTTAAATTGAAGTTTCAAAGTAGGTAGAAGCAATTTGATTTTAGAGCCAATGTTCAAAACCTTAACAAAATGTTAAGGTTTTAGCATGACGCGGACGTCGGACGACGAGCTGGCTATGAAAATACCTTGGGTATTCTCCGAAAACGCCAAGCTAATAATAGGTCAGGTACAACAGCAAGACTGCTTTTCAGGTAATGAACTCAGAGGGAATTAGAGAAACTTGTTATTTTAAAATTGCAGTTTGAATGATAAAGTATCAGTCAGCAAAGCAGTATGTCAGTATTGAGCATAGACCTTAACGTAAATATGACCTTAATCTTTAAGCTAAGGCAGGACTTACAATCACTTAACCCTTTACCTCGCAGAACCGAAGTTAAAATGGCTATGCGCAAGCAGCATAAAACCAGTAACTCGCAGTCTGTACAGGTGTTATGCTGTTTGCTAGCATTTTAGGGTTGGAAATGAAGCATTTAAAATTTGAATTTAGTAAGAAAGGTCTTTAATTAAATGTAACTTTTCGAGGGACTACAAAAGCGACAAAATACATATCTTAAGTGGAAAGGGATTATAGCCCCTCCATCAAGATGTCAGTGCCCATGCAAAGATGCTGGTTTGCTAACAGCATATTGCATAATACCCATTTTTGCATGACATAATTCATACGGGTAACCTGTTTTTCTATATTTACCATTCTATCAGCCAGCTTCTGAAGATTCTTGTATTTATCAAGATTTGCTCGAGTCAATGCTGGTGCTGGACCACTTAGATCTTCCTCTGGTTGCCTAGGTAACGATTTCTCTCCCACTGTTTCTTCTTCTAAGAAACTATCCACGGGAATGGCCCCTTTATTAGAAAGCCACCAGAAATCTCTGGAACCAGTCTCTGATTTCTGCTGCCGTTCCTCTCTGCTCATGGGGGCGCTGTTTCTGAACCTTTCTATATATCTGTAAATACAATTGATGATTAAGTACTGTATATGGTTAACAATCACAACTACATGGGGACAAGTCCACTTGATGTGGTAGGAAACAAAGTGAAGCAAACATTAAAATACTAGATTTCTACATTGAGAAAAACTTGTTATCTGTTTTGTCAAAAAGTCAATTACATAAGCGAAACATTTTTCATCCTTTGGATTTGGACAGATTTCAATAGTCAACAGTAGTACATGTATGGTGTATTTGTATACGACAGTAATTATATACAGTGGAAACCCTCTAAACCGGATCCTCTCTATACCAGAATCCTCTCTAAACCGGGCAAATGATCCGGTCCCATTTTTTCCCTTATAAAACCATGCGAAAAATATCTCCTCTAGATCGGAATCCCCTCAATTACGAATACCGGTCATTCTTTGGATAAAAATTGGGTAATTCCATACGTAATTGTTCCTCTCTAAACCGCTCAGGGCCGGTTTATTGCACCTCAGACCTAGTGTCAAAAAGTTGTGAATAGTGGATTAAAGACGAAATTAATACAGGTGGTCGAAAAATGTGCAGACTGTAAAAATCGCAAAACAATTTAAAGATACTTGTCCTGTGATGTACATATCGCTCAATAGATGTGATAATACTGATGATAATTACTGATAACAAACAAAGAGTTCTTTAGTGTGTTTTGTTTTTGATATAGTAGCCGTGCTAAATTTTAATAATCTTAATGCTATTTAATTTTGTGTTGTTTATTACAATTGCTAATTTAGTGTCATATAAAATGGTTATTTGCAGAGTTATTGAAGCAGTTGCATTTAGATATTCACTTAGATTGTCAAATTGGTAATTAAGATAACTTAGACTAAAAATGTCCGAACCTCCTACTAAGCGATGGCGCGTGGAATTGTGTCTAGAAGACAAAATCAAACTGACAAAAGAGTCCGAGATGTTGCCAAAACTAACACTCAATACGCGGTCAGAGAAATATCGGGTAGGAAAGTCGACGATCGGGGATATCGTGTGAAAATAAGTCGGCGTACATGTTTTTCAGTATGAAAAGGAACTAAATTCACCTAACACATGCAAGCATGTATAATTTGTTTGTTTTTTAGGGTGCACTGTTTGGTCTGTGTTGTGACTGATATTGCTTTCGAATCAACAGATTAAGCGACGTGTTTTTCTTATGTGATGCAATATGAATGAATGCTATATATAAATAAACTATGACAATTTGCTGAAAGTGTTTTTTTCCACATTAGGCTATGTAATTGACCATCTGAAAGTAAAATACGTCAATGTCCCCTCTAAACTGGAATCCTCTCTAAACCGGAATTTCCACTCGGTCCTGGGAGTGTCCGGTTTAGAGGGGTTCCACTGTATATGTATTAGATGAACAAAGCTCAGATACTGATAGTAAAATGGGTTACTTAATAGAAGTTTCAGTCAAAATATATGTATCCCAGAAAAAGCAACTTTTTGGAAACAAGAGGCCCATGAGGGCCTGAATTGCTCTACTGGCTGGAATCAATAGGGCTCAAGCCCTTGATAGTACAGAGCTCCAGATATGGGCCGTACAGCCGTAAATACGCCTTTCTCATGACGATTTACGCATTTATTTATATAAACTGGACGTACAATTACGACATTAATATCCATTTTACGCATTTACAAAAAAAATCTGCCCGTACCAATACGTCTGTGTCAGCGAGGCGTGATTTGTTGGTCTCTAACCTAACGGCGCTTTTCGTTAATTTTAATTACCGAAAAGTTGTAGACTGGGTTCATATATTTATGTCTATTCTGTCGCCTGATTTCCTGTAACTTGTAAATCCGTCAAAAACAATATGTCTGCGCGCAATGGAATGCCGGCTTAACCGAAAGCGGTTCAAAACAACACTTTGTTGTCATATAATGACTACAAACGGTGTCAACTAACCATCCTGACATTAAATCTGTAAACCCAGAAAAAGACATTGTCGCCCCGATATTAAACGATTTGATTGCATCGGTGGCTTAAAAGTTAGAAAACACGATGGGAAACGGATGAGACAGTAAAATAAGTGTTCATTTACTTAGCTTACTAGTTGGCTTGTGTTTTCTTTTCAAGAAAAATGAAGAAATAGTATGAGTCATGGGTTTTAATGTGTAGTTGTATTTGCATCATAATTCAGAATGGAAAACCTAATACATTAACTGTTTAAGAAGCTACATATATTTATTATAATTGCTGCAAATGTTTCTGTAAAGTCAGCGTTACACCCTTCAACATCCAAGAACACGGGTAGTACAGTACTACCTGTATTTTTGGATATGGTAGTACAGGTACAAATTGATTTTAAGCGTTACTCCTTTTCTTTCTGTCAGTGGCAGTACCGTTACTAATTTCACAAATCCTTATCTGGAGCTCTGATAGTATGAACAATCTGAGTAGGTTTTAAACAAACAGACCCAAAATAGGCAATTCATCGCATAAACAAGAAACGTAAAATTTAAACTTCAAATGGCTCCTTTTCAACAATAAGATGGACAAATTTTCTTCACTCTCAATGGGGTTCTGGCCCTTGATGATATAAAACATCCGTTGAAGTTTCAAAAGGATAGAACTTTAAATGTAAACAAACAAGAAATGTGTTTGTCGGAAACACAATGTCCCCTTCTGCGCCGCTTTGACTTTTTTGTTTTTGACCTTTGACATTGAAGGATGACCTTGACCTTTCGCCACTCAAAATGTGCAGCTCCATGAAATACACATACATGCCAAATATGAAGTTGCTATCTTCAACATTGCAAAAGTTATGGCAAAATGTAAGATTTTATTTTTTTTCTCAAATTCAAGGGGAGATAATTCTGGACTTATAACTCCGATATTGCTCATTTTCAATAGGGTTTGACTCATCATTCAGATAAAGACACTGTGCAAGTTGGGAAATGATTGGATGAAAACTGTGGACTTTATTGCGTAAACATGCCTTATTTCACATTTTCTCAAATTCAAGGGGAGATAATTCTGGACTTTTTACTCTGATGTAACCCATTTTCAATAGAGTTCGAGTCCTCATTAGTATCAACACACTGAACAAGTTTGAAAAGAATCGGATGAAAAATGTGGACTTTATCGGATAAACAACAGAAAGTCTAACGCACACACACACAGACAGACAGACACCATGCCATCCCATAAGCTCTTCTTGCCTATGGCTAGTAGAGCTTAAAACCCACTAATCTGCTGGTACAAATAAACATGACCCATTTATAATCCTTTCAAAATCACACACCGTATCAACCGTTATTATTTAAAGGAAGCTATCATTGGTTGATATAATGGACCAGCGTTGTTTGTACCGGGGTGATTAGTGGGTTTTTCTATACTCGTGCTTTTCCGGGATCAGTCTATTTACATCCTATCCCACAGTGACAAATAATTGACTTCAATTAACAGTGACGAAAATTGAATACTACAACTAACAATTAATCTCTTTATTTTTCAAAGGTGGTAATACCATTGAACTTGATTTGTACTGACAAATCAATGCTTAGTCTTACCTTTTCAACACAGATCCATCTTGATTGACCTCAGTTTTTGCTGGCCCTTTATTTGATCCCTGGTTTGTGGGAACCCTTTTGCTGTTTTGCGATTTCTTCCCATCTTGGACGGACCCTTTCACTGGTATCTTACTGCTGCTGCAAGCTTTCTTACCTAAATGAGCAAATTCAGTACATAAAAATGCAATGGTTGCACTCTGGAAAAACTGGGCTTCACCCTAAAGTGTCATCCCCGGTAAGCCTATGTAAAGTGTCATCCCCGGTAAGCCTATGTAAAGTGTCATCCCCGGTAAGCCTATGTAAAGTGTCATCCCAGGTAAGCCTATGTAGAGTGTCATCCCAGGTAAGCCTATGTAAAGTGTCATCCCCGGTAAGCCTATGTAAAGTGTCATCCCAGGTAAGCCTATGTAAAGTGTCATCCCAGGTAAGCCTATGTAAAGTGTCATCCCGGGTAAGCCTATGTAAAGTGTCATCCCAGGTAAGCCTATGTAAAGTGTTATCCCAGGTAAGCCTATGTAAAGTGTCATCCCAGATAAGCCTATGTAAAGTGTCATCCCAGGTAAGCCTATGTAGAGTGTCATCCCAGGTAAGCCTATGTAAAGTGTCATCCCAGGTAAGCCTATGTAAAGTGTCATCCCAGGTAAGCCTATGTAAAGTGTCATCCCAGGTAAGCCTATGTAAAGAGTCATCCCAGGTAAGCCTATGTAAAGTGTCATCCCAGGTAAGCCTATGTAAAGTGTCATCCCAGGTAAGCCTATGTAAAGATGTCATCCCAGGTAAGCCTATGTAAAGTGTCATCCCAGGTAAGCCTATGTAAGTGTCATCCCAGGTAAGCCTATGTAAAGTGTCATCCCAGGTAAGCCTATGTAAAGTGTCATCCCAGGTAAGCCTATGTAAAGTGTCATCCCAGGTAAGCCTATGTAAAGTGTCATCCCAGGTAAGCCTATGTAAAGTGTCATCCCTAGGTAAGCCTATGTAGAGTGTCATCCCAGGTAAGCCTATGTAGAGTGTCATCCCAGGTAAGCCTATGTAAAGTGTCATCCCAGGTAAGCCTATGTAAAGTGTCATCCCAGGTAAGCCTATGTAAAGTGTCATCCCAGGTAAGCCTATGTAAAGTGTCATCCCAGGTAAGCCTATGTAAAGTGTCATCCCAGTAAGCAAGGCCTATGTAAAGTGTTATCCCAGGTAAGCCTATGTAAAGTGTCATCCCAGGTAAGCCTATGTAAAGTGTCATCCCAGGTAAGCCTATGTAAAGTGTTATCCCAGGTAAGCCTATGTAAAGTGTCATCCCAGATAAGCCTATGTAAAGTGTCATCCCAGGTAAGCCTATGTAAAGTGTCATCCCAGGTAGGCCTATGTAAAGTGTCATCCCTAGGTAAGCCTACGCATCCTGCAAAGGCTAATCAGAGGAGACACTTTCTGCCTGGAGTGGACTTTGGTTTTGAAAGGACTTGTTTTAACCCTTTCCCACTCAGAGCCAAAGTGGTAACGGCTATGTGAAAACACCATAAAACCAGAATAGCCTGCAAGTAACTCGCAGGCTGTTCACGTGTAATGCTGTTTGCTGCTCATCATTAACAAAGGGTTGCAAATGAAGCCCTTAAAACTTGAATTTAGTAAGAAAGGTATTTAATTAAAAGTAATTTTCTATGGCACTACCAATGGGTAAAAATACGTATCTAAGTGGTAAAGGGTTAAATGAAAAGTTACATAAAAGTTGATATCTGAGGAGACATTTTACACCTGTGCATCAAGCCCAATTTTTTCCCTGATCAGGACTCATATGCAGATTCATTGGTGTTACATGTATAGGTCACAATATACTAAATATTTTCCCTATATAATTCAATGTAAAAGTGACAACTTTAAGCGAAAATAAATGCATCTTTTTGCACAAGAGACCCTAATAATCATACCTTTCCTTAAAGGGCATTCTAAGCTTAATTAATATAAGCAATAAAAAGAGATATGTCTCTAAACTGAATTGATTTAAGCAATACAAATAATATGTCAGCAAGAAAGAACTTAAAACAAATCAAAATCAACAGTTTCTGCACCTTTTTTCCAGCCTTTTTCTAGTGGAATGTAACCTTTTTCAGTGCAATTTGTTACAATAGTCTCTAACTTTTATCATATTTCAGGGGTTTAGTATTGAACACCTTATTATGCCCTATAACTATCTCCATAAGATAAATCAGAACAATAGTCTAACGTATAAAGTTTGCCTTCGAGTAAACTATGATATTTTTTTAGAGTACAGCCCTACACGACTCAATCATTTAGTATAATATAACCTATATATTATTTAAAGACCATTGATGACTGTATCTTACAGAACAGTAGAACCCAATAATAAAACCCATTCGTCTCCTCCCTGTTTATCAATGCTGGAATGTATCTGAATGATTTAGTTATGGGTATCTGACCAGGAGTAATACCTTAATTACTCTAAGTATTCGGAAACTTACAAATAATTATTTAGATACGAAAAATATCAAAAGAAATAGCAGGTGTCCGAAAATTTAGAAACAAAAAATAAGGTGTGAAAAAAATTATTATTATATTGAAATAAATGCAATTAATCAATGTACAATAATTTATTTGTGATTAATTCTTCTTTTTCTGCTTGAAAAATAAATCAAAACACTTCGAAGCTTTGTTAACTCTTGCCGTTAATGATATGTTACAAAAAGTAAAAGCAGAAAACATACTGCTTCATTAATAGGACAAAACTGTTTTAAATGCTGTTAAGTGAATCCATTACTTTCTACCTGTTTATATGGCTATTTACCCAATTGCGTGAATGTAATGGTCAATTGCCCTCAGGCATGCATACGTCAGGTTTTATGACCTTAATTCGGTTGTAAAAATCCATGATCGAAGTGTCACAATATAAGCGAAAACAGGGCCGAAGTCTGTAGAATAGTGCGGTAAAATATACTGTCTGAAAATTAGACATAAATAATGGACGAAAACCCGTTTGTCCGAAAATTAAAGAGTGACAAAAAATAATTATTTTCGCAAAAAAAGGTTGCCCGAAAACTTAGAGTGTCCGAAGAGTAATTACGGCAGCTGTCCAGATCAAATGACGTTAAAACAATGCTGAAGTTCAGTTAGAAGATTGCTTTTTACAATTTTACTTTTAAAATTGAGTTCAAAGTCGGTATGACAGGTTTATGTTTTCAATGTTGTAATGCTTATCCTGATGTTTGATTGCTCATTGAATGTCAATACATAGACACAAATGTTTTCAGCAAGAATGGCAACGATAAAGAAAAATGGTCAGATTTACAAAATACACTTTTCTCATAATGAAAGAGCAATTACTCCATAATGAAAGCTGGCAAACCAATATGCCCATTAAGCTTCAATAGGGGTCACAACAAAGACAATACTTGAATGCAAATACCACCCAACATCTTACAGGACACAACAAATCTCTATCTCAACTCACTATCGGGTATTCCTGTTCCTTTGTTGGTACCCGGCATCCTCAGTCTCTCTTGATTTGTTCCCGTTGTTGTAGTGAACCTCTTAACTATAGACTGGTAGTTCTCTAAATCCAACTCACTGTCTTCTAAACCAGTTATGCTGTTTAGATAAATCACAATATGTTACACTGATGAACTTATTGAAAAATCCTTTGTACCCCGGTAATAATTCATATACATGAACATGAATAAAGGGAACTATCTAAATACTTCAATCAAAAAAGATGGATGGGTGGGGTGGAGAGGGGTGTATAGTGTGGGTGTGTGGTCAATAATTACATTATCATCCAAAAATAAATAAAAATGCAAAAACAAAAATATTTTTTTTTTTTTTTTTGGGGGGGGGGGGGTATAGTGTGAGGGTGTGGTCATTTATAAGATGATCTTTAAAAAAAAATGAAAAATAAAAATTGTTTTTTTTTGGGGGGGGTATTCGGGGGGGGGGGGGGGGCCTGGGGGATGGTTTGGGTGGAGTCTATTGTAGTATGTCATGTAAGAGTTGTTTTGTCAAAGTATCAATCAAATCTGATCATAAATAACGAAGTCATGGCAATTTTTGCAAAATTTAATTATTTGACCTTGAAAGTCAAGGTCATTCAAAGGTCAAGGTAAAATTCAACTTGCCAGGTACAGTACCCTCATGATAGCATGAAAGTATTTGAAGTTTGAAAGCAATAGCCGTGATACTTTAGAAGTAAAGTGGATGTAAACACAAAATTTAACCATATATTAAAAGTTACTAAGTCAAAAAAGGGCCATTATTCTGTCAAAATGACAACCAGATTTATGCAACTTGTTCCTACAGTCCCTTATGATAAATTGTGAGTGTTCCAACTCTGAAAGCAATATGTATGATACTTTAGGAGTAAAGCGGACCAAAACACAAAACTTAACGAAATTTTTAATTTTCTAAGTATAAAGGGCCATAATTCTGTCAAAATGCCAGTCAGAGTTACATAACTTTGCCTGCCCAGTCCCCTCATGATAGTAAGTAAGTGTACCAAGTTTGAATGCAATAGCTTTGATGCTTTATGAGAAAAGTAGACCTAAAAACAAAACTTAACCAAATTTTCAATTTTCTAAGTATAAAAAGGGCACATAATTCTGTCAAAATGCACGCAAGAGTAATCTAACTTTGCCTGCCCAGTCCCCTCATGAAAGTTAGTAAGTGTAGCAAGTTTGAATGCAATAGCTTTGATACTTTATGAGAAAATTGGACCTAAACACAAAACTTAACTGGACGCTGACGCCAAGGTGATGACAATAGCTCATAATTTTTTTTCAAAAAATAGATGAGCTAATAAAATCAAAACCTAAAGTAAGGCATTCTGATTTACATACATATTTCGTTCAATCAAATTGGCAACTTATGTGTTTTCTAATATTTATATACCACTAGCAAAAACCATTCAATGTTTACTATTTTAGGTGTTCATTATGTTACACGGATTCAACAATATTTTAATTAAGATTTTTCCTTTAGCAATTTTATAGCAAATCCTAACAAGAGCACCGCATAACGGGTGCCAACGCTCGGCTGCGAAAGCTTGTCAGAATTTTTTTATTAGGTCACAGTGACCGCGACCTTTGACCTAGTGACCCAAAATTGGGTGTGGCATGTAGAACTCATCAAGGTGCATCTTCATATGAAGTTTCAAAGTTGTAGGTGGAAGCACTTTGATTTTAGAGCCAATTTTAAGGTTTTAGCACGACGCCTATAGCGGACGGCTGACGACGAGCTCGCTATGACAATACCTCGGGTTTTCTCTGAAAACAGCCGAGCTAAAAACAAGAATCTAAGTCTAGTCCCACTTGAAACGCCATAGCAAAAGCTCTGAAAACAATACAAACTTAGTTTATACATAAAAACTGTTGATAAAAGTGGACCTCTGATTGATCAAAGCTTATCTCAAACAAGCCAGTATTTAATTTACTGAGCCAACAGTGTTTTTATCATTCAAAATAGGGCCCGGTAATCGGCCCTATTCCCAGTGGAAACAAGAGCTGTGTTTGTGAAACACAATGCCCCCTACTGCGCCGCTTTGAAGCCATATATTTGACTTTTGACATGGAAGGATGACCTTGACCTTTCACCACTCAAAATGTGCAGCTCCATGAGATACAGATGCATGCCAAATATCAATTTGCTATCTTCAATATTGCAAAAGTTATCGCAAAACTTTAACCAAGGTTAAAGTTTTGGGACAGCAAAACTTTAATCAAGGTTAAGGTTTTGGTACAGAATGACAGGCCAAAAACAATATACTGCCCATAAATCGATCTGGGGTCATAAAAAGTACATTTTTTTCCCAAATGGGAGCTAAAAATTCCCAATGGAAGGTTTCCAACCAAAAGATAATAATTTTTTTTAGATCAATACTTTGTATTATTGTGCTCCCATTCATATAAGTTCAATCTTAGTAAATATAAAACTAACAAGAGCACCGCATAACGGGTGCAATGCTCGGCTGCCAATGCTTGTCAGAAATTTTATTTTTTTATTTTTTTTAGAGGTCACAGTGAACTTTGACCTAGTGAACAAAAAATGGGTGTGGCATGTAGAACTCATCAAGGTGCATCTACATATGAAGTTTCAAAGTTGTAGGTGGAAGCACTTTGATTTTAAAGCCTGTGTTAAAGTTTTATATTAGAGGTCACAGTGACCTTGACCTTTGACCTAGTGGCCCAAAAATGGGTGTGGCATGTAGAACTCATTAAGGTGCATCTACATATGAAGTTTCAAAGTTGTAGGTGGAAGCACTTTGATTTTAGAGCCAATGTTAAGGTAGCATGACACATACAGCGGACGGCTGACGACGAGCTGGCTATGACAATACCTCGGGTTTTCTCCGAAAACAGCCGAGCTTAAAATACTTGTACTCTCAATTTTGAAGCATTTTTTAGCAAAACAACAACAATACTGATTTCCCAATTTTAGTCAAACCGCCGCAAATTTTCCAAATCAAAAGGGACCAGGCCCAATTCCCTAAATTGTGAAAACAAGAAACGGTCGGAGATGGGTGATGCTCCCCAAAGTTTTTTTTGTCACAATATTGCACTATATATTCAGATAAAAGGAAACGTCTTGAGGGCACAGTAGTTGGGGGGACAATAATTTTTTTATAGAAAATTTCAAAGGGCCATAACTCTGTGAAAAATCATCCGACCAGAACCCGCTGATAATATGCACATCTCTTCTTGGAAGTAAAGCTTCCCATAAAGTTTCATTGAATTACGGTCATTAGTTGCTGAGAAATAGCCCGGACAAGAATTGCACTGTATGTTCATTTAATGGAAAATTTCAAAAATTTCAAAAGGGCCATAACTCTGTGAAAAATCATCCGACCAGATCCCCCTGATAATATGCACATCTCCTCTTGGCAGTGAAGATTCCCATAAAGATTCTTTGAATTCCAGTCATTAGTTGCTGAGAAATAGCCCGGACAAAAATTGTGCACTGACGGACACACGCTCGCACGGAGGGACAGACGAAGCAGCGACTATATGCTCCCCCCAAAATAAATTTTGCGGGAGCATAAAAAATTACTGCCAATATTCATGAATTGACATGTTCATAGATGAAAACAACTTTTTTTGAAGTCTCATGGCTCTTAAAGATCTACCATTTAAGAGCCACACTCGTAACTTAAAAAGACTTACATGTATTGTTGTAGCTTTTAACAAATAATCTTTAAGAAGTCTAATATGCCCTACCTTATTGACGAAGGCCTTTCACTTGCGGGCCAAGATTCATCCAAACTGTGGCCATCATTTCCTGCAGCGATAGGCCAGTCTATGGGTCGGGTGAGGAATGAGTTGCCTCCCTTGAGGAAATCTTCATCCGAAGGGGAGATAGGCTGCTCAACTTCCTCTTCGTCATCTATTCTTAACTCCTCTTCTTGATCACATTTAAGGTAGAGTGATGTCTACAATTTATGTACCGGTAAGATAAATGGATGATTTGGTTAATTCATAATTTATTATATCAGTCTCAAAATAAGTCAGAAAAACACTTCATGCCACATAAAAATGGCACCAGGCAGTAGTTGGCCTGAATTTCTTACTTACCTTCCTGGCCAGCATTCTATTTGAACTTAACCTGATCCAGTTTTACAAACATATTGAAACACAGAATAGAAAAGAACAAGAGATGTGTTTGTCAGAAACACAATGCCCCCTACTGCGTCGCTTTGAAGCCATATAGTTGACCTTTGACCTTGAAGGATGACCTTGACCTTTCACCACTCAAAATGTGCAGCTCCATGAGATACAAATGCATGCCAAATATCAAGTTACTATCTTCAATATTGCAAAAAATATGGGCAATGTTAAAGTTTTGGTACGGACAGACAGACTGACGGACAATTCAACTGCTATATGCCACCCTACCAAGGCATAAAAGGTAATCTGTATTAAAAGAACAAGTGCTACAGAAATTTCTATGTTTGTGAGTCGGTAGTGCTCCAGTGCGGATGATACTGTTGCATTTACTGATGTTACCTTGTTGTAGAAATTGAGAATTATATTCAAATAGTATCTGAATAATACCTGAAATAGACACATTTTTGTACTAGAAATTAACATACATTATACATAATAATTATATGGTTTGTATAAAAAAAACACTTACCAGTAGGTCTATGTGTTGCTTAATAATTTTTTTAGTACTTTCTGTCTAAAACCGCCATTTGACTGTTGAATTTTTTTTTTTTTCAGATTTGACTTGTACAAATGATTTTTTTTTCAAACAAAAACTGGTCCTAATAAATTATTACTGAATTAAAAGTTGATAATCTATGAAGTATGAATCTAATAACACATAACTTATCTTACTGGATGTAGTAATGCTCATTCTATCAGCAATTACATACTTTTTATAATCACTTACTGACTTTTGCTTCTTGCTCAGAGATTTTTCAGGGGTCGGGTGGTAATATGCTTTAGGCAATGGGTCAACAGCAAATGGATCACTGAAACAAGAAATACACTAATAGTGCACTTCATGTTTTTCTGGAATTATTTAAGCATAATTCTTAGTACTTCATCATTAATGTATAACTTGTTTACATAAACAGACCAGGAGTTCTTGTGCAGGATGAAAGCATTTAGTAAGTGTTCCTTGCAAAGCACATATCAATTCTGTTTAAACATGTTAGTTTTGTTTTGAACAAATCTATGACTTGCAGGTTTTGACCCAGGATCTTCTGTGTAACAAACTGACACTAATAAATAATTAATAATGTGCAAACCTTAGCTTTTCAGTCTGTTTCCTATATAAAACCATTACTTGTGTGTCTTTGGAAGAGGTTATCAGTATGCTCCCAATGTGGTGATCTAACCATTTTTTTCATTCAGTGCTTACAGGGGTTTTTATCTGATTTTGGGGAAAGGGCCTGGCCTTTTTTGAGGGGAAAAAAATCGCCCGAAACGGCGGATTTTGGGGAAAAAAATCACATGAAACGCTGGGTTTTGGGGGAAAATAAGGAAAGCCTTAAATAATCAATTAAGCATATTTTACGGTTTTTAAAACAAATTCAAGGAAACATAAAATTTAATTATGCAATAGTCTTCTATTTTCTACACTGGATCAGGTTAACTTATATATTTAAAGGTTAAATTTTTTTTTTTTAATCTTATTTTTTTTTTTTTGAGGGGAAAATGAAATCTAGAGGAAAATTTACCAGCTGAGGGGAACAAAAAATCGGAGGGGAAAGAGCCGATTTTCGGCGGGTCACAAAGAAGGAAAAAAAAACCTGTAGACGTCTAATTAAGACGTTTATTGTTTAATTTAAGCTCTTCACTGCAGCGCAATTGCCACGAAAAACTGGCTTTTATAAGGGGTGAGACATTCCTATGTCCACATGGTGTTTAGGTAAAATATCGTTTTATAATGTAAATATGTTTGGTAATTTTACAAAGGTATGTTTATGAGTGTTTGATGTTCTTTTCTGTTACCTTCTTAATTGTTCGTTGTTGTTAATTTTAATAAATATTTAAGACACGCATTACAATAGTTTTCAAAATATATGAATAACCTTTCTTTTCTAAAAAAACAACATAAGAATGTCTCGCTCCTAGCTTAAGTATTTGTGTGAGCAAATAACTATTTATCTACCCCATGAGAGCCCCCATTTGTGACGTCATGAAGACATCTGGTCGAACTTAGGAGTGCTTCTCAGTGACGTATATAATGTGGGGTAATAGATAGTTTTTACACGTTTATGACCGTTTTGTTTGTTTTTATTTATTTTTTTTTTGGCAGATTTGGATACAGTTTCGAATACTCTGTCTAAATACCATAGCATGTTTTCAGTAATCGTTGTTGATGTCAAGCATGCGCAGTGACAAACTTTAACGTGATCGAACTTAGGCATACAGAGCATAATCAGTTTCAACCCCAGCTACCCGGAGGGTCAATAGCTAGGAGTCGGATTATTGTAACTAGTGAAAACCAGTGACACGACAAGTTTATATTACACAAATATGTAATTTTGTGTAATCAGTTTTAATTTAGTTCATCTTGAGCCTTTTTGGAATTAGACTTTGAAAGTGCTATAACGAACCTGAAGAGGAAAACATGCTTAAACATGAAGATGATAAGCGAGACTTGACTATTATTACTCCGTACACTTTATCATACCGATTATACGTTTTGGCCTTTTTCGTCTCCATTTCCTTCAATAACTAGAGTAAATGCATACATAGCTTGACGTATGCAAATTGTGTAGTTTGTTAAAAAAAAGAAGTTTTGTTTTGATTGTACCGCTATAAAATAATAAAAAAATGTGAAGATATCCGCGTGATCAGACGAGATGGTTTACCAAAAATCGGACCAAACCAAAAAGGTCAATTGAACCTCAGAAAGTTGATATTCTGTTGCTCAAGTGCCAGGCATAAGCCGTGCTAGTTTAAATATTTTTTAATGTTTAATGACATGTTGTATGCATTGTGCTGAATTTAAAACACACGTGCTCACTTGCCTTAAAAACAAGATAAGCGAATGTTAAGAAGAAATTTTATCCTGATACGTTTCTGAAGTTTTAAAGGGGCCTTTCACAGATTTTGGCATGTTTTGAAGTTTGTCATTAAATGCTTTATATTGATAAGTGTAAACATTGGATATAAAAAGAATCAGTAAAAATGAAGAATAAAATTTAAAAAAGGAAAAAATGTAACCCTCAACAGGGCTCGAACCACTGACCCCTGGAGTCTTGGAATAAAAGTCTACCACTTAGACCACTTGGCCGTCCGTGCTCATACAATGAAGGAAGTATTTTTTACTTTATATAAGCAATCCTCACAGTTTCACAAAATATAATGACAATAACAGAACTCTCCAAATTTTTCAATCGCTTTGCGTTGCAACGCTTTATAATTTTTAATGTTTATAAATCGTCAAAAGATGCATATAATGGCTATTTTAGATCATGTTAAATTTTCAGTATTACTGTTTCCTCACAAATATCATAACTAAAACGAAAATTTGCGAATCTGAAACAACTTTTTTTTTAAATTTTGTCAAAACACCAAAACGTAAAAAGGCCCCTTTAACTATTCCTATACATTTAAAACGTTCTATCAAAAGTTCCTCTCATTGGTTACGTACATTTAAGGAATTTCGGTTAAATACGAGCTACGCATGGAACCGGTCATATTTTTTGATCGGAGGCTGCTTCTATCAATATAAATAACCATGTATATTATAAAAATAATGTATGCAGTTACAATAAGATATAGTTATATCAAAATGAGTTTTGCTTGCTTAGTGATGTGTTGCTATATGTTATCAAGAAAACAAAAACTGATAGTGATAGTTAGAAAAAAGTAATGGTACTTTCAGCGAACTTTTATTTAAGTTATTTCGTTGTACATGTATTCATTACATGAATTTCAATATTTAGTGTATGGTGTATAACGATTGAACACTATTTATTGTGTTTTCATTTTAACAACACTATCGCCATAATTATTATGTGGTGACAGGTAACTAAAATGTTGATCATAGACCAAGTAAATATTTAATATCGGCCGGAGAGCGGATCGGCAACACGGCGGGTTAACATCGGCATAATGGCATACTGCCTTCACCCAACCGCAATTATCTCGATACTACAAAAGCTCGACCCTAAATAAGTCCATATAGATTTAAAGATCGTCCCGATTTCGTTTTTCCCTCAAACCGAGACTGGAATTGCGGAACGGCACGATGTCGACCCGTGCGATGGCGCCCGACATCGATGTTGTTATTGATTCCTGATGCCTTCTGCTAGTTTAGAGGTTTCTATTGGCCGGTCTTTGTGGTCGCTTTCTCTCGCACGAATACCAATTACACATTAGATTTTATGTAAACCTGTTATGTGCATAATGTATCAATACTATTATAATTAATGATCATTCCTCCGGATATGCAAGTTTTAAACGATAAAATCCATTAGGATAAAATCCACTGAGACTCATTTATTTATAGCACCTAAGGAAAATGTGAGGTTAATTTCGTGCGTATTTTTTTGAAAGGATAAACTTCAATGTATAACAATAACATGTATTTTAATTACTTTTATATCAAGACGGAAAAAAAATGAGCTAACATAACGATATGAAATATTCTTTGATATTTTATTGTAGATTTATTGTAACAAGATTCCACGTAAAACTTTTCCCTCTTCATGTGTATTTTAAAAAACATTTATAAATAACACATTTTTATGAGTTCTGTGTCCATGCAATTTGTGGGGCCGATCTGAAAACCGTTGTGCTCACAATCTGCTTTTCAAGACATTCTACCGATGTCGGACCAACATTCCTAAGTACGATAAAACTGGCTTCGTTTTGAATACACATGTATTTTCATAGGTATCAAATGACAGGGCCTACTAAAGCTAGAATAACCCTCTAAATAATACTTCGTAGAATAAAAAAACTTTAATGTCTGCATTCATAACAAAATTAAATACGGAAGCCTATTTTCATTTATCCGTAAAGAAGTGTATATATTTTTGGTCGTTCAGGTTGCTGTTGGCTTTAAAATCTAAAACGATTGACGATGCCACTTTTATCAAGTGTTACTGGGAATAAAACAAAAACTAATTTAAATTTCTGCAATTATATGCATCATTATTGATTAGTGAATACAGGTTGCATGAAGATCATACAAACGGCTCTTTACTTTGCTTCGTGGCATTATCATGCAGTTGGGGATCCTCATAAATGTAGGGATCTACGCTACGGTTACGGTTATTATTATAAAAACGAAGACAAACGATTCAACAATTTTAAACGTGTTCGAATTTTATTAGCACACGAATAAACATAGTCGTAGGTATACGAATTTCTGGAAAAATCTAAATCAGGAGTTTAATATCTCTGTCATTCTTTAAACTGTCATGATATTAGACCACGATATAAAAAATAGAAATGATATAAGAATCTCCCTATCATACTGGTTCAATGGTCACTCAAATATTATTAAAAACCGCGTGCTTTCGTTCTTTAGACACTAAAAGGAAGCCTTACGATGGTTTTGCAATACATTACAGTAATGTAATCATAGTTTGGAGATATTTTAACTAACACGTGTAATAATAGATTTCTGGATATATTATAATTTCGGTTTAGTCAACCAGCAAACATGTTTTTACTTTAAAAACCTAGCAACTTTTTAGGAATGTATCCCTTTATTACTATAACCACAAGGTACCGATGCTCACACTAAAATCTCTTCCGCTGAGATATTTATAATACATACACGTGCTCATAATCTGCATGATAAATGGTCTCAAAAATCTGAAAGATATTATGTTTCATGTACAGTATGTTTTTTTACCAATTTATAATAGAGCTACATCGGAAACGACTTTCGAAGAGCGATGCATATACGTGATAATGAATTTATACTTTATGTTGCTGTCTTAATTATAACCACCATGAATAGAATAAGCCGATACCTGTTTTTACCTGAAGTCATACGTGCCTAGGAAAGTTGTAATTATGTTGCTATGCTGAATGCAACATCCGCTCAGATTTTTGACTGGCCCCAGCATAGCTGGATCAAATCCCTGCCGATATATCCAACCACGTGATGATAGCCGAGCCACGTGGTACAATTATTTTTTGGTTGTTATTTTTACCCTTTTTTTAAAATTTGTGTTATATATGTTTGTATTATGAACCTTAACTTAGACACTTTGACTATTTTGATAATATGAAATAACTAATGCTACTTTTCATAAAATTATACTTAATCTTTATATTCTTTACATGCATTGTTTGCTTGTATACTTTGTGTGCTTTGCATGTGTTTTTTGCTCTATATACTTTATATTTCTTGTTTGCTTGGTGTATTTTTGTGTGCTGTGTATGCCTAGTATATTTTGTATGTCTGGCATGCTTTGTGTGCTTTATTTGCGTTGAATTGCTATGTATGCTATGTATACTTTGTGTGCCTTACGCTTTGTATACTCTGGTTGCTTTGTACGCTCGGTACGCTTTGTATGCCCTGCATGCTGTGTATGCTCTGTATGCTTGATATGTTTTTTATGCTCTGCATGCTGTGTCTAGTTGATATTTTATTCTTTCTCTTAAAAAATTATCTGACTTTTAATGTAGACATATCTAAATTTTTAGTACCATATCTGATGTTGTAATATCACGCTATATATTAATATGTATATCTGACTTTTAATTGTAGAACAAATTGTTTCCAGTCTTTCAGCTTTTATACACTTGTTATTTCTTATTCATCATGTTTTATAGTCGGTTGTACAAGCTGTCTGAGCTTATGTTTGTTGTTTAACTCTTGCCGACTCAAAATAAATCTTATCTTATCTTATCTTTACTTAATCAAAACTAAATCCTTCTGTATGCGGAAGGATTTTCTCGTGATGGAAGAGATTGCACATGAGAGCATGGACTATACTGCGTGGATATTGTGCTGAATGTTTAACCATTCAATAGTAAACTGACAAGTCTCCATTCAATAAAGACCGAAATGACTTAAGCCCATTCTTTATACAAAACAACAACAACTGATATTGTTTCACGTGTTTGCTTAAATTACGAAGTTTTCGTCACAGTGATAGTCTTAGTTCAGCTATACGTTGCAGTTAATAATGTAAATATATGATGCATTTCAACCAACAACATTTCATTGTACCAGAGTTTATGTTTTGCTTAGGAAGTCGAATAAACAAATGATGACCAATGTAATATATTTTTCGGGCAATAATTTCGGATACTTATCAGACTATTCTGTTTTTGTGGATCTGTTTGATTGATGATATGAAATCTATAAATGAAGTTTTCTATGTTTTATATTTATATATAGGGAATCAATTTGTCTGCTTGATATATCATCTTAATCTTTTTAAGTATGCCAGAATTTAATGAGCAGGGCCTGCGAAGCCTTATCCCAGCTAGCACAAAAACGTTCTTAGAACGTTATCCTAACGTTAGCCCAAACATTCCAGAAATGTTGCACTGCAACATTCTCCTAATGTTAAAATGTATGGTTCGCTTAACATTCCCGAAACATTGCGGAATAACATTATTTAACCTAAAACAAACCTAAATCTAATTGTCATATTGAGGTTGAAAACCAACACATCTTTATTATACAAAAGTTTATTGCATGAATGTACAAATATTTATCATCACATTGTTGTTCTTTTGTGTCTTGAATCTGGATCTGTTCGCGTGTCTTCCCAGTTGTCCTGGAGGTACAAAAAATATCAGAATGACCAAATGTTCTTTTTTTAAATAAAACTGAGAAAAAATGACCAGACATACATGTACCGCATGAATAACACACACATATATGCGTCATCTTGAACATGCACATATAAAAAACCGAATTTTCATACATGGTAAAATAATCAAGCGTTACAACATCTTTAAATTTAATAATGTACTTTATGACTGTATCAATTCATAACTAAATTTTAAATTAACCGACAAGATCAATATTTTAATCATGTCATGACCAACAAACACTTTTCATGAACTACTTTTTACATAATTATATATTTCAATTTTAGAATAAAATAAAATTAGATCTAATAATTGAGGTTAAGATAAATTTTTGAATTTTATCTCTTTTTCAATTAACGGTGAATTCGGATTATCGTTGTTCGATATAACGGCGTTGAAGTGAACATATTTATTTTTCACGTTATTACATGTGTTTTCAAGAATGTTGCCTGCAACAAATTGCTTACAAAAAATGAATAAGTGAAAGTAAGTATATTAATGTGGTACGAAGTCTCCATGGTACGAGTTTCCCCATAATTCAGAATTTGAATTTAAAGCAAGTGCATAATGATATCAATTTTAATATTACAAATTGAAATAACAATAAAAACCTACCTCGCAAACTGTTGATTATCGTCGATTGTAGGTTCCAACTTCTCTTATTTTTTAACAAAAAGGTTAACATTCAACAACAGCAAAGTTTGAAAATCCAATTAGCCAGTACTGAGTAGGTCAGTGAACAAAGGAATCGAGTTGCACGCACTGGGGAGATCTGCTGTGTAAGAGTATAGGAATGCATGAGTCATACGCCGTGACACTCTGTACATGCCTCTGCAGTTTACTCAGTCTATTGCTAGCGCTCACCACATACACGCGCACTATCAAGTTGCCTGATAATATATTTATTATGGATGTATAATAAACTTATAAACAATACATGTAGTTTATTAAGTACACCATAAACATGCTGGTTTAGATAACAAGAGAATCGCGCTTGCAAACATTCGAAGATACACAAACGGGTCAAAATGCAAATCTACTAATAAATGTATTTTGCAAAAAAAAAAAAACACAAAAAAACGTCAAATTCTTTATGAAAACATATTACAATTTAATGTACATCTTTATATTGTGTGATTTTTATCCCCACGCTTTTTTAAAAATAGGTGGGGATATTGTGGTTATCTCCGCCGTCCGTCCGTCTGTCTGTCCGTCCGTCCTGGCCACTATCTCCTCCTACACTAAAAGCACTAGAACCTTGAAACTTACACACATGGTAGCTATGAGCATATGTGCGACCCTGCACTATTTGGAATTTTGATCTGACCCCTGGGTCAAAAGTTATAGCGGTTGGGGTGGGGCCGCGTCAGAAATTATCACTCATTTTTTTAGGTTATTTTACATTTACTTCTTTATTTCTACACCGATTCACTTCAAATTGATACTGGACCTCTCTTATGACAATACGGTCAATCTCAACCATGCATGGCCCCATTCCCAACCCTGGGGCGCCCCGCCCACATAGGCCACACCCACCAAAAATTTCCATTTACTATAATTTTTTCATTTCAACACGGATTCACTTCAAATTGATACTGAACTTTTGTTATGACATTAGGGTCAATCTCAACTATGCATGGCCCCAATCCCAACCCTGGGGCGCCCGCCCACATAGGCCACACCCACCAAAAAATTCCATTTACTATAATTTTTTCATTTCTACACGGATTCACTTCAAATTGATACTGAACTTCTCTTATGACATAAGGGTCAATCTCAACTATGCATGGCCCCATAACCAACCCTGGGGCCCCGCCCACATAGACCACACCCACCCAAAATTGCCTTTACTATAATTTCTTCATTTCTACACCGATTCACTTCAAATTTATATTGAACTTCTCTTATGACAATACAGTCAATCTCAACTATGCATGGCCCCATTACTGACCCTGGGGCGCCCCGCCCACATAGACCACACCCACCCAAAATTGCCTTTTACTATAATTTCTTCATTTCTACACCGATTCACTTCAAATTGATACTGAACCTCTCTTATGACAATACGGTCAATCTCAACTATGCATGGCCCCATTACCAACCCTGGGGCCCCGCCCACATAGACCACACCCGCCCAAAATTGCCTTTTACTATAATTTCTTCTTTTCTACACCGATTCACTTCAAATTGATACTGAACTTCTCTTATGACAATACGGTCAATCTCAACTATGCATGGCACAATTACCAACCCTGGGGCGCCCTGCCCACATATGTCACACCCACCCAAAATTGCCTTTTACTATAACTTCTTCATTTCTACACCAATTCACTTCTAATTGATGATGAACTTCTCTTATGACAATACGGTCAATCTCAGCTATGCATGGCCCCATTACCAACCCTGGGGCACACCTAGGTCAAACATTCGGCGTGGGGATACGCGTCGGCCTCTGCCGCGCCATTTCTAGTTAAACGTTCTTATAACGTTCTGCGAACGTTTGGAAGGTAACTTTGAAATTTGGTTTCCCGATAACGTTCCGCAAAAACGTTGTAAGAAAGTTACAGGAACGTTACACTTTTAACGTCCACCAATACATCCCAGGATCTTAAAAATATACTGTTCAAATGTGACTTTCATAACATATATTTCATATAACTAAAATAAGTTACGAATACTGATAGTTTGATTTTTGTTACAACATTCTGAAAATGTTCTAGGAATGTTCTGTGTGATCATAGCCTAAATAGAACTTAAGCTTAACGTTATTTGAACGTTACATTCTAGCTGGGATGGGAATGTCATGTTAGCTTTTCAGTAGTTCTTCTTGAATGCTCTGAGCTTTTATGGGTGCATCAACCAAATTCAATTTAAAAACAATAAGTCTCAAGTTTGTCTATAAAATTGATTTAAATCAACCTAAAACACCGTAACAAACACAATACCTGTTACCATCCATATCAATTTGCGTGTTGTTTGTGGACAAATGCTCAAAACAAAAAGTTGATAAAAAATCATTATCAAACCAAAAGCCAGAGTTTTAAATTGATGATTTGATCTATCTTGCGAAGGTTCCATAGAAAGTCGGTGTATTACAATTGGTTGATTAGACACCAGATCTATTCAAATTGGGAAGTACATAAATGCAGAAAATTACAGTGATTTTAAATGGGTCCATTGAAACACCACGAGACAGCGTTATGCACCCTAAGACAACCGTGGATACGAACTAAAGCTCAAAACACATGTATTTGTATTTTTTTTTAAATTGTGAAAATTCAAATTTTGCTATATATTTCTAGGGATATCTCTGCCATCTTGTTAAGTATGCCATTTAGTGTTTTAACTTGAAAGATTCAATAAAAGCCTAGGAAAATCAAAAATAATAACTAAGTAAAAAACAGTAAATACAATTCTAGCGATGTGGTTTGAGCCATGACAAATTTGCCATTTATTCACAGTAATATGAATTCCTAATGATAAAAAGGCTTACTCATTCTTGAATGTGCTATTGATTCTGTGAGTTTAACTTAATGTACATGTAAAGCATTCAAGGTGCTTTTAGCAATCTTCTTAACGAAAACATCATAACCATTAATTAAAAAAGTATTCCATTGTTACAGATCCCAAACACGTGACGAATGTTTCAATTTTTAACAAACGACTAATGTTATGATTATTTGCTCTTTTAATTGTTTAAGTTAGTTTTGGAAATTATTACAAAATTCGTAACTTGGAAAACATGTCAAAATAGAGTGATAACACCTCATCACGATCATAAAACATGCAAATAATCATTTAATCAAATGCAAGAGAATATTTATTGTATAAAGAGTCATATCATTTTAACTTCACATAATTATCATTGATCTATTCTGTAGGCAAGAAGGACATTTACTTGCTGTACAGGTGAAGTAAAATTACCCGATAATGTGGCCTCTTACATTATTTTTTTGCATTTTGGGTTAATACAAAAAGATCGTGTCATGTTTAGTCCTTCACATTATACCAGTTATATTTAAAGATTGCATGTGTTAGCTTGGCAATAATCTGATGAATAAGAAAAACAAAAGTCTTAACTGTAAAGCCTTGTTTATTTTGCTTCAAAATATTGTAATTTCAGAACAACAACACATCAAACATGGGGAAACCAAGAGTGATCAAGAAGAAGAAGGTCTGGGAGGGTGTGGACAGGGCAGGACACAGTATGAACCCAGATCGCGAGAGGGGAAAAAATACAAACTTGAGGGACCGGTCCACTATCAACAGAATAAAAATGTACAAGAACTTCAAGGCGAAGCGTGATGCAGCTGGCAAAATCACTCAGCCTGCTCCCTTTCAGTCTTGGTTACCTTCCGGAACGGTTGCAAGAGTTGAGCCGAACAGAAAGTGGTTCGGAAATACCAGAGTCATTACTCAGAATGCCCTGCAGACTTTTCAGGATGAAATGGAAAAGGTCAAGAAAGATCCTTACAAATTTGTAATGCGGCAAACAAAGTTGCCCATTTCTTTACTGAATGAGACAGCTAAGCAGGCCAGAGTACATGTACTTGATACAGAATCATTTGAATCCACATTCGGAAAAAAGAAAACTAGAAAGCGACCAAATTTGAAAGTGTCTGACATGCTAGCGTTTGCAGAACATGTGCAGAAAGCTGAAGAGACATACAAACAAGATGATGACAGAGATCTTGCAAGAGATGAACCAGATTATAAAGTGGAAGCGCAAGAAATGGTTTTCAAAGCTGGACAGTCAAAAAGAATCTGGAATGAACTTCACAAAGTAATAGATTCTTCAGACGTGTTGATCAATGTTCTGGATGCTAGAGATCCGCTAGGCACCAGATGCTATCAGGTAGAAGAATTCTTGAAGAAAGAAAAGCCCCACAAACACATTATTTTCTTGCTTAACAAGGTTGACCTGGTCCCAGTTTGGGTAACGCAAAAATGGGTTGCAATTTTGTCGGCTGTCCAACCCACTATTGCCTTTCATGCTAGCATGATGAATCCATTTGGCAAAGGAGCAATGATTAACCTTCTAAGACAGTTTTCAAAGCTTCATTCTGATAAGCGACAGATCAGTGTTGGTTTAATCGGATACCCGAACGTCGGCAAAAGTTCGGTCATCAACACACTACGTGCCAAGAAAGTATGCAAGGTGGCCCCCATTGCAGGTGAAACAAAGGTCTGGCAGTATGTTACTTTAATGAAGAGGATCTACTTGGTTGATTGTCCTGGGGTTGTCTACCCCACTGGCTCCACTCCCACAGACTGTGTTCTAAAAGGTGTGGTTCGTATTGAGAACATTAAGACTCCAGAAGATTATGTCGAGGCCATGCTTCAGAGAGCCAAGAAAGAGTACATTCAGAAAACATACAGTATAATGGAATGGACAGACCATGAAGATTTCTTGACACAGTTTGCCAAGAAGTCAGGAAAGCTGCTAAAAGGGGGTGATGCAGACATAAGCACAGCAGCAAAAATGGTCCTGAATGATTGGCAGAGAGGGTGTATTCCATACTTTGTAAGACCACCTGGCTCTGAAAATGAGGTTGAAACTGAAAAGGGAAAAGAAATGCAAGCCACTGAGAGTGTTGTTGCTGAGATGAAAGAATCAGTGGAGGAAAATGTCAAAAATGAAGAGCAAAAAGATTCTAATGTGAAAACAAAAACTGTGCCAAAAGTACTGCAAGATTTTAATAAGATCAGAGTTGAACCAAAATTTACTGGAGAAGATGCTAAGAAAGTCAATTTTGATAATGTTGTGGAAGACTCAGATGAAAACGAATCAGATGAGGAATCTATTGATGAGGTAGATGAAGAAAATGACAGTGCAGCCAGTTATGATAACGCTGATGAAAATGAAGAAGGCAAAGAGGAGGAGGACGATGAAGACATTGATGATGAGGATGACAAAAATTTAGTAGAAAAAGAAATTTTAAGTCTTAGTTCAGGCAAGAAAATAAAAAAAACGAAAGTACATTTTTCTGATATGGATGGAAAGAAAGCCAAAAATGGACGATCTGTTCCTAGGAAACATGGTGGTCAAAGGCAAAATGACACAGTGAAAAATTCAACTGATGTTGAAGTTGTTGATGTGCAGTGCACAGCAAAGGAAGCTAAGAAGTTTGCAATGATGTCACCACATGAGGACCCTATTCAGCAGACCAACTTCGTGAAACGGCTGCAAGAACTAAATGCGGGAAAATTCAGACAACCCAAGAAGTCTAACATGACAGTGTTCTCTGTCAAAGAGAGCCAACATGTGGCTTGTGTGGAAGCGAAACCAGGCGGATCTGGATTAGGGAGTCAAACAAGCGGCAAGCAAAAAACTCCAGGAGCACTTGAAAAGTCTGAGAAGAGGAACCTAAAACGCAAAGGAGACGATATAGAGGAGGACGACGATGACCGATTCAAAGCTGAACCAAAGTTGACTAGCAAGCAGCGAAGACGAATTGATCGAGAGAATAAGGTGAAGAAGATTGGGCAGCATTTCTATGCAACAGCAAATGTGAAGAACAGGAGTTCCAGAAAATAAATGATTTTGTAAAACATTTTAATTTGAGGAGATTTTTACATGGTAATTGATTCTTCTTTATATTTGATTTACAACCAAAATATCGGTTTTAATGCATTTTTTGTGAACAGTTATGGAATGAAAATGTTGCTGAGGTTATATTCATGTAACAGATGTACCTGTAGTAAATTTTGTTTTCTTGTAAATTTAATGTATCGAATGAAAATTTAAATGGAAAAATATCTGATAAGAGAATTCTTGTTTTTTCCACACATTTTATTTCAAGATATTAAACAAAAATATATATTATAATTATGTACATTAACACAATAATGTAATGCAATGAGATATGAAAAACAACAACATGAAACACATCCAAGTATATCTGTATAACAGAAATCAATGACTAAGTTTCTACAAAAGCATCTGGGTGTAGATTTCATATATGAACTATTCTCCTAAGAATGGCAATATTTCTCTTGTTAATATAAATGAGTTTCAAGCAAGAGGCTATCTTTAGGTAACATAACATTATAATACAGGACAAGATATGCTTTTCATAAACAGACCTTTATAGTTTACTTACGTAGTGTGAAGTGAAAGGAAAGCTTTACTTTTTAAAATACAATTTTTTTTACATCGTGGACTCAGGTTAAGACTAAAAGTGTAATGCAATAATTGTTAATGATTTGCATGTTATTTCGTGTTTGAAAAACTTAAAAATATATATATAATATTATATTATATATATATATAATAAAGTGTGTATAGACAGAACAAGTATGTATCAAACATAAGTACTGATGAACAAGGCATAGAGAAACAAAAATAATAGATGCATAGAAAATGTGACTGATGGGGCCTTCACATATTTTGTTTAAACATCGGTACACTATAATTAATATTTGTAAAAAGTTGTAAAGAAAGTAACAATAACGATCGACTAATTTAAATTCTAAGTTTGTGAGACAATAGCATAAAACAATTCCCATTCACTGTCAAAGGATTCTAAATTATTTTTTGTAATTGAAAAATGATATTTCTTTCAAATAATCATACTAATATTTTATGTATTTCTTGGCTCCTGTTAAGCTTGGAATGAATTTATTCATTAAACACTTGTATAAGTAAAGCTTAATCAACACAACATTATATAGCTCTAGCAGGTTTTAGTGAATATCCAAAGAAAATGGTCCTATTAATGAAAGGATAAGAATGTTCTGGCAACCTTTCATCAATAATTGCTTAAAATTTACATTGCGCTTATAAAATGTTCTCAATTTTCCTCACTGTCGCAAAAAGAACATAATGAATCATCAGTAATTTTCATTTTATTTGAAAGACTATTTCTTACAAGTATACAAGAACCACTGAACCTTAACGTCTTTGGTTATTAAAAAGGGGATCTCCAATATGCCATTCCATTCTTTATTAATTATGGTATTGAATTATGTACCCCATTTTGCTTTAACAGTTGGTTCATTAGTTCTTCATTATTTCTTATTTATAATATTGTAGTCTTGTTACACCAAATGTATAAGTATAAGATGTAATAATTGAGGTAAAAAGGGTTTGTGAATGTGTTCTGTAGAAAAATATGTACATTATTTTTTCACAAATTTATCTATTGCTCTTATTAATAAGAGAATTGCTTATAATGGTTAACTGAAGTGATGTTATGAAGTTTGTATAAACGCATTGAATAAACTTTGTGTTCAACATTATTAATTTTCAAGGGAAGACTGACAGAATTTAAATTATCTGTGGACAATAATTAATATTTTTTTAAACAGTTTATTTTGTTAATGGTATATTAAAGCTTGACAAGTTTATCTACTGTTTGTTTCACTGTACCATCACAGGTTGTTCACTATCTTTGGGTTACATGATGGTTTCATTATCCCCATGTTTTTTGGAGAAAAAGTGGGGATATTGTATTGATGTGCATCTGTCCGTCCGTCCTGGCCACCTGCTCCTCGTACACTATGAGCACTAGAACCTTGAAACTTACATACATGGTAGCTATGAGCATATGTGCGACGGTGACAGTGACGGAATTTTGATCTGACCCCTGGGTCAAAAGTTATGGGGTTTGGGGCGGGGCAGGGTCAGAGATTTTCACTCATTTTTTTATGTTATTATACATTAACTTCTTCATTCTGCACCTATTTACTTCAAATTAATACTGAGCCTCTCTTATGACACTAAGGTCAATCTCAACTATGCATGGCCCCATTACCAACCCTGGGGTGCCCCGGCCTTATAGGCCACACCCATCCAAAATTGCCTTTTACTATAATTTCTTCATTTCTACACTGATTCACTTCAAATTGATACTGAACTTCTCTTATGACAATACGGTCAATCTCAACTATGTAAGGCCCCATTACCAACCCTGGGGCGCCCCGCCAATAATAGGCCACACCCACCAAAATTGTCTTTTACTATATTTTCTTCATTTCTACACCGATTTACTTCTAATTGATACTGAACTTCTCTTATGACAATATGGTCAATCTCAACTATGTATGGCACCAATACCAACCCTGGGGCGCCCCGCCCATAATAGGCCACAACCACATAGGCCACGCCCTACCAAAATTGCCTTTTACTATAATTTCTTGATTTCTACACTGATTCAC
Source organism: Dreissena polymorpha (assembly GCF_020536995.1). Lineage (NCBI taxonomy): Eukaryota > Metazoa > Mollusca > Bivalvia > Myida > Dreissenidae > Dreissena > Dreissena polymorpha. The sequence continues at coordinate 22,607,836 of NC_068369.1, read as the reverse complement.
TTCAAATTGATTCTGAACCTCTCTTATAACAATACAGTTAATCTCATCTATGCATGGCCCCATTACCAACCCTGGGGCGCCCCGCCCACATAGGCCACGCCTACCCAAAATTGCCTTTTGCTATTATATCTTAATTTCTACACAGATTCACTTCAAATTGATACTGAACCTCTTTTATGACAATATAGTCAATCTCAACTATGCATGGCGCCATTACCAACCCTGGGGCGCCCCTGGGTCAAACATGCGGCGTGGGGATATGCGTTGGCCTCTGCTGCGCCATTTCTAGTTTGATTTATTTAGTATTAAACATGGAATTTCACTTACTGTAACTGCGTTATTTCGTCCTGTCATCATTATAAATTGTACAAGTTTTGTCTGTTGATTAATACCGGTACATCAAAATAAAACAATTTATTTAATAGTTGAATAGATACTTATGTAGATGGTATAAATTGCCTGCATTATGCAATTCCTTTAAAATGGTATATTTTTATATTGTTAATTAATTAGCATCAAAAGTATAGTAATTATACCGCGCACCTAAATAAAGGGAGGTTCACATGAATCAACATGGGCATCTGTCTGTTTGTTGATGCAAAATAGAACGTGACCTAGACATGTCAACGTACAGCATTCCTACTTGAAGACATTAGTACTTATGATTGCTTTCCACAGGATTTTTTCGGACGGGGCCAAGAGAGATACTCCCTGCTTGCGTTGATTTTTTGTTAGCTCGGCTGTTTTCGGAGAAAAAGGTGTATTCCATACGAAGTGGAAACAGGCGGTAGTTAGACCTCTGTTAAAAAAGCCGGCCTTGAATTGACTCTTTCAAATTACAGACCAGTGAGTAATTTGCCATTGCTGTCAAAATTAATTGAAAAATTAGATTAAACAAACATGTTAGGGACAATTATCTTCTCCCAAAGAACCAGTCTGCTTACAGACAATATCACTCTTGTGAGTCGGCATTGCTAAGACTTATTAATGATCTCCTAGCTGCAATGGAAAAAACAAGAGGTAACAGCCCTAATTGCACTAGACCTTAGTGCTGCTTTCGACACCATAGATCATTACATACTCTTATAGCGGTATGTCTTGAAAAGTCAATATGGCGTTTGTGGTGTGGCGCTGGACAGGATGGACTCATACTTGCGGCCGCGAAGTTGTTGTGTAAGTGTGAACGGAGACATGTCAAAACCACATGAGTTGAAATGCAGTGTCCCACAATAAAGATGTTTGGGTACTTGGCGTTACGTGACCTATGCAGGAACAATTTTTGGAATAGTAACCCCTTCCATCTCTAGCTTTGCAGACGACTATACTGCCAACAAACGGAAGAAACTGAAGCCATCAACGAACTCCAAGATTGTGCTCAAGAAATAAACAATTGGATGAACAGTTCAAGCTCAAAATGAACGCTTCAAAAACTGAATACATGGTGTTTAAAGTTGACCTCAATTTAATAAGTGTAACACTCAGGAAATTGATGTATGTGGTGACAATATCAAGCGACAAAGTAGCATAAATTATTTTGGCGCATTTGTGGACGAAACCCTGAACGTTAAGGAAAACGTTAAGAGAAAGTGTAGATCTGCAATGTTGAATTATTTCAAAATAAAAGCATTCGTAAATACTTAACACAAGACGCCACAGAAACACTAGTGATTTCTTTAGTCATTTCCCGTTTGGTCTATTGCAACGTTATTTTGTACGGCATCTCCCATAGTGAATTGGCAAAATTACAGCGCATTCAAAATATGTGCGCAAAATTGTTTTTGAGCCGTAAAAAAGTGACAGTTCAAAACAATCACTTCATGACCTGCACTGGCTGCCAATGAAGGCTAGAATCAAATTCAAAATTCTTACATACATGTCTAACTATTCAATTGGTAATGCCCCTGCCTATTTGACCGAACTTCTATCATAGATCATCATCAATAGGCTGTTTTAATCTTCATTTCAACAAGAAAAGATCATTCAGAGATAGAAGCTTCAGTACTGTAGGTCCAAAACTATTCGCTATATTCCAGTAACCCATAATTCATTTCGGCATAACCAACTGATGACTTCCGGTTAAACGTAAACATTCATTCTTCTTGCGCAATAACGAAAATAATCAACTTCGGTGAATACAGTATGTATCAAAATGTCTTTTTTTGTCAGATAATGTAGGATATATTACCTCAATTATATTGAATTTAGTGTATATGCATTCAAGTAATTGTCTTTCGGTGGGTAATTTGATTTTTAGTGGTACAGTAGTGGGTGGGGCTGAAATAACACATTTTCATTATTCGTTAAAAATTTCAGGACAACGATTAAAGCACAAATGTTTTGTTTCAGATTCCATTTTGTCATCCTTCAAATATGCCTAATTGTCATGGACGAATAGCATGATGGTCCTGTTAACCAAGACTTTGTGTGCGCCTGAAAGTTATAAATGTCCACTGCAAGTCTATACTTAAACTAAATCCAGCAATTAATCTGAACGCGTTTATTATAAGATTCTAGAACGTATACCTCTATACCGATAATATATAAAATTAACCAAATACTACATGTTGGAAAACTGAATTAAGTTTGCATTGTTCAAAATAATTTATTTGAACTGAACCAGGGACATATGTTGTGTATGTCCCTGACTGAACATATGTATAAATATACCAACCTGTTGAAGTTTTATCTATTTTCTTTTTTTACAAACATATTTTATGTTAAAATATAATATTTACTTCATATTCACCTACCCAGTATTGAACATTTTTAAATATCATAAATCATAAAATTTTCTTTGTTATTTGTACACAATTTTTGTATAAATAAACGACAAAAAAGTAAAAGCACTCCAGTTAAAATGTGCTATTCTTCTGTTGTTTTCAGACTTGACAAGGATAAGTCGAACGATTTGTTACTGGCTATAAGGTTCGAAGCTTTGTAAAGGTAGCGGATCCGTGGTCTAGTGGTAACACACTGGCTTCACAATCCAGAGATCGCTGGTTCGATCCCCCGCTGCACCTAACCTACTAACTCGTCTTTCCCATGAGACATTAAACCGAGGTACAGTGTGCTATACACCGGGCACTAAAAGACCCCGGGTCACCTCTGGAACGGGGTGTCTCCCGTATCTTGCACTATCCCCCGTAACCAACTAACACGTCTTTCTGGGGTCGATGGCCATATGGGAGACAATCCCGGTGCACTCGATAAAAAAAGAAAAACAAACAAAAAACAGAGGTACATGGCCACCATCAAACATCACGGAAGGTGTCGTTATGCAGCCAGTCAAATATTACAACCGCAGTGACGGACAGGGACTCTGGTGTTAATGGAAAGCTTTTTATCTCAAAGAAAACCATAAACAAACCATTTTATATTTATTTTTGCATACTAGTAATCAAAACAACCATGATAACATAACAGTGGTGTAAGGGAGAGAACTCGTACTAATTATGTACTGGCGGAACCTCTTTTCCTTCAAATGAACACAACTCATACTTCATATAATAACACATACAAAATCAGTACAGGATTAGAAAATTAAACCCAATAGATTAAAAATGTCTAATGATAGAAACACAATATTTAACTTCTAAAACTATTAAGTACATAACATGTATCTTGCATATTTAGAATTTGCATCATAAAACCAAGGATAAGAAATCATTGAACAAGTCAGTCATATATACTAAGAGAACCAAACACTATTGAACATGACAAACAAACTTGCACCACTCTAATCATTCTAATACATAATCATCAAGATATTTTGGAGGCTGTCGTGAGCGTTGAGGTCTTTGCGCTGGCTCAGTGTAACCGGGCGAGGTCATACTCATAGAACTTGTTTCTGGAGACACGTGTACTTGGGGGGGTTCACAAAATGATGACGTCATATCCGGCTCATACACAATAATTGGAACTGGTTCTACACTTTCTGGCGTAGTCAATGTTGCAGGAATGCTTGAAGGTGCTGGGGGACCACTATCAGTTGGTGAATGAACACATTCGTCATCAGACTCATGGTCTGGGTCGGAGTACACTAAAGGCCTTTCGCAACACATTTTATCATACGGAACACGGTAACACTCGCTTCGTTTAACTTTATAAGATGAAGCCCGTAACTGATTTCCCGAGAACTTTTTAACAAAGCACCACTCTTCATCGCACGACACAACTAGATACCTATTGCGAGCTTTCAATTTGCTTTTATCTGAGATAAGATACACTAAATCACCGACACTTACATCACCAACACGTACCGGAACACTAGCCTTGGACTTAGATTTTTCACTGTGGGGGTGATTTTTCATACGTGAATCATGCCGCTGGAGGATCACATCACGGTCAGACACAGGGAGTTGAACATGAGTGAACTGAGAGCGTTGGGTCCACAATTCACGGGAAGACAGGCCCGTATGGCGTAGACGTGAATTCAACCTTGCGACTACAATAGCAAGGCCCATGCAAGTAACGGTGCCTCCACCTGGTTCATACCGCAACAACTCATTTTCTAGCTCTTGTATAGCCTTTTCAGCCACAGGATTCTTGTTTATGTTCTTAACACGGCCGATCTCCAACACGATGTTGAGACGTTTCAAGGCTTCGTCGCTTTGCAAAGATGTAAAACCCGGGGCGGGATCTACACGAATAACTGCAGGGGGACCGTCTAAGGGATGGAGCTCAGTACACAAACACACTAAAGCATCTCTTAAAGTGTCCCTTTTTTCGTCAGGAATAAGACAGGCTTTAGTATAAGAGGTAACACTCTCACGCACGACTAGAATAGTTTGTTGATTACGTTTCAGTACATCTGCGGCGAACGACATGCCAACAACTTCTGGAGGGTCTTCGCTTGTATGCTTTATAGCGGATTCTGGTAATGACTGTAATGAAGCACACAAGTGGCACTGCCGAGTTACAGTTTCAATAGAGCTACTCAAGTCCAACGCGTAAAAGTGACGCTTCATCACAAGTTCAAGCTGGTGCTTAGATGGATGGTCTAACTTAATGTGTAGAGCGCTGACCAATCCGTCCAAAACGGCACGAGGAACAACTATCAACTCAGATGGTGGCAATAAAGGGTCACTGCGTTTTACCACCAGTAAATTATCTCTGGCGATTGATGCGACTTGAAGGTAACGTTTAACATCTTTGATCTTTGTTAGTTTTTTAGAGGGACGAGTACCTTGTTTGAGATGCGCGTGTGTACGTCGCAGATCTGGACACTCGGATTGAATTTGAAGCCACGAGGATCTTGTAGCAAACGGCAAACGCGATGTTCCATTCACAATACTGTCAATGCAGACGTTACGAACCACAGAGTCTTCAGTATTACAGATAAATGTACAGATTTGACAGGTTGGCACAGAACACTCGGGGGCATTCCTACTTGCAAAGTCTGACGGCACATTGGCAGAGCCAGCAAGATGTCTGACGCTTATCTGGAAACGACTCACAGTTGACAAAAATGACGTCACTCTCGGACTAGCGGAAAACTCACCGCGACATAGCTTCTCTACAGCCTGTACGCAAGGCTGACTGTCAGTAAGTACACAAGCCGACACAGTAGACTGTATTATGTAAGGGCCAAAGTGTTTAACAGCGGACGCGATGCTCAGAGCTTCGATTTCACACGGAAGCCAAGTGACTTGATGTTTCCGCACTGAAAAAGCCTGCCAAGTGCAACTTGTCATTTCTCATCACATACAGGGTTGCTCCTATACCACGCTGAGACACGGAACCATCGGTAACTATCCACAAATGATCTGTGGGTCTCGGTATGACAATCGACTTATGATTATGCAGTGCTGCCTGTGCATCTTTGAATGATTTTAAAAAGGAGTCCGTCCACCCCACCTTGTCATGCGACTGTTTACCAGCGGCTAGGTCGTCTAGTGGGCTAACATATCGTGAACAGTTTGGCAACACACGCCCGAGAACCTTGTACGCACCGATGAACGAACGCAACCCTTTCACAGTATCTGGAGGTGTACACAAAGACAACGGGGCAATACGGTGAGGACTTGCAGATAACTGGCCAGCAGACCAAATCCATCCAAGAATTGTAGTGGACTTCGGACAGATTACAGTCTTGGATGGTGCTAGACGCAACCCACATCGAGACAAGGCGTCTAAAACACGCTCCCACTTGATCAATAGATCATCGACAGAGTTAGCGCCACAATAAAGGTCATCGGCAAGTTTTGCGACAAACCCTTCTTGAACGAAATCTCCGAGTACACGGCACATCAGTTCTTCAAGAGCTGTTTCTGATCCGGGCATTCCCATAGCACAACGAGTGTATACTCTAACACCGCGAAATGGAGTTGCTACACCACAATATTTCATTGACTGCTTTGACAGTGGTATCTGATAAAACGCACTTGTTAAGTCCGACTGTATTATATACCTCCATTGTCCTATTGTGCGTAGAGTGGAATCAACATCGGGCATCAGACTAGGTTGAGGCTTGCTGTATCGTCCAACATCGGAAAACGCAGTGACTAGTCTGTATCCGCCCTGTGGTTTTTTCACTAAGAAGGACGGGTTTAGGTATTCAGCCGTCACACCTACATCTTCTGGGCGACTGAAAACTCCTTGACTCTCTAACTCATCAAATTTCTGTTGGAGTTCGACAAGCTTGTCCTTCGCGTATTGTGGCACCCGTCCTTTACGCTGGGGAGGTTGTACAGGGCCCATGTTGATAACGGCTTTAAAGTCACCAACGGCACCGTTGTACCCGGATATATCCGACGCAAACACATCGTCATACTTATCACCCAATGTCAAAAACTTCATGCGTTGTTCATCTGTCAACACTTTATCAGGGTCAGTTGAGATGCATGTTGTATTAGACATGTGTAATTTGGGAACTGATTGATGGCTAAGCTGTGTTCCTGTAATGGGTGTAAGAACCCCAACTTTCATTGTCTCTGTATTCCTTATGAAACCAACATGTTCATGCCTTAACACTCGCTGTGGTTCCTGTGTCTCGTTGGCGATTCTGATGCAACCGCCAACTGATTCGATAACCTGCGGTTTTATCCAGGAAATACCAGAGTCATGTTTGGGCTCAATCGCCACAGTGTCCTCAGGTCCAATATCAGACGGCACATTCAACTCAATGAAGGAACCTGGCCATACGACAGATGACGTAGACTGAGCTCGTAAGACAAAGGCTTGGGTGCGTCGTACGCGGTTACTTGGCGAGTCAGATTTGGAGGAGCCATAATTAACATGTTCAATGCCGCCGATCAGTATTTCATGTTTAGCAGGTCGAATTGAAATGTCATTGGTACACATAAATGGTATCCCCGCTAGAACATCGACATCTAAGTCATTCACTACTAGAGCCTCTAATTTCAGATCAGTGTCACCTCTCGAGACATAGAAATGTGTCTCCCCAATGATTTGTAATGGAGTGACACCATCAGCCTGGAGCGCGCTCTGGTTTGTTTTCATCACCGGAGCTCCAATGTACTGCACGACTGAGCTTTTTATCATGCTAACCTCAGCCCCACTGTCCAATGTCAACAATATGGGAAACTGTCTATAGAACGTTTTCAAGACTGGTGACTGTTTGGTGCTGACGCGTCGCGAACAGTGAGTTACAACTGGTTGCAAACTATGGGTTTCAGAGTCCAATGTATCATCATGACCAATATCCTCGTTTTCGTTAGAGTATGTAGTGAAGCGGATTTTTTCAGATGATTTCATGTACTTTCTATCTTCCTCTGGTAAGTATGTACACTTACTCAAAAAATGCTGGAAATTCGGTCTTTTTGCTTGCTTGCATATTGGGCAAGTTGGTCGCTTAGGTGGTAATTTCCGTTGGAAAGATGACCTGAGTACCTTCGCATCAGCAAGAGAATGAACTTCATCGAGTAGGCTAGAGATCGCCAACGATATTTCGGGTTTAAGGGATGCAAGCGTTCTAGATCAAAGATCTGTTGCGTACTTTTGTTTCACTAATGCCGGTAGATTTGGATGAATCAATCGTAACCATGTCAAGACTATCATATTCTCGACAGTAGGGGTCAGTTCCTCATCTTGATCTGGGACTTCGCCGTGGTGAGTTATCAATCCACCCCCTTTCAAAAGGTTGTCGTCCACAAAGCTAGACAACTTCTGGTATAGATCCTCAGGACGTTCGTTGGGCTCTAAATGGATCTGATCTAGGTCTAAAAAATGTCCGCCTGTAGATTGGAAACCAAAATGTAATCGAATTGACTGCCATATGTTGTTAATGCTGACTGAATTTCGCACTATAGTGTTTCTTGCAATAATAGGGCAGTAATTGGCTATTTGACCCAACATAAGCTCAAGTTGCGCCACTTTTTGAGCAGCAGTACGACCTCCCTCTCCGCCATCATCTGTGAAACCGCGTAGGGGATAAGCTGCTGTTTTACGACCCCAAGTAGTTCCATCTACCAAGAATGTTGCAAAATTAGGATCTAGAGACAATGTGTACTGTAGATTTTGGCGCCATGCCTCAAAGGTAGTAATACTTTCAGTTCTTGTTAACTGCCACTGTTTAGGGGCACGGTTGGTATGGGCCATGGTGAAATGCGAAAACACAAACTGTCAGAGTTCACAATAGAGGGTGTTAAACTGTTCCAAGTTCACATTTGATGTACAGTGACTTTTACTGCTCTATCTGTTTATGATTTGCAATGTTCCTTTCCGATTAGATGTTTTGTAGATGACCGTAGGTTCGTATACAGTGCTGCCACCACGCCAGTAAGGAATAACTGCCAGATAGTCAATGATGAACTGGTTTATTTAACTCTCAAGTGGATACAACAATTTGGTGAAAAACGCAGTTTCAATGGCAAACTTCCAACAAAGGGGAGTAACTCATGGGAATATACCATGATAACATAACAGTGGTGTAAGGGAGAGAACTCGTACTAATTATGTACTGGCGTTGATCTTTTTACGGAACTGTTACTTGTTTTTTACCATGTAGCATAGGCCGCTACACATGTATTATTGGTATTTCTTGCACACGTAAATGCATTTTACATTTCAAAATATTTGGAATTTAAACTGTAAAAAACAAAAGAACTTTAAATAAATGGACACATTTTTATTCCCTGTGATACATTCCCTTTCAATCAATGGTCAGCCTCGAGTATTTCTAGGGCCGCTCTCAGCTCATTCATGACTTTGGATGTCCCAATATTTGCCTTAAAAGCGTCTTTAATGCGCGTATATGACGTAGCATGGCGGTCGCGGTTGTTGATTCTATCATTAATAATTCAGAGCAAATTACCAGAATAGATAGGAATAAGACACCCAATTAAATCGTTTATGTTAGATACAGTAAAATGTGTTAACACCTCCTAAAACCTTAGCAAAAGAATTAACGTAATGTCTGTGTAACAGAGCGAATTTCCACGCGTGTGTTAAGAATCGTCAACGCTTTGAGTGACCTCGTTGATGTTAAAATCGACGTTAGGTGTTTTCGATCGACCCTCAGTGACCTAACATTACGATTATGAAGACGCGATTGTACATAAATACTGACAGGAAAGCGATTGTGTGTTAACAAAATGACACCGACTCTAGGACGCGATGGTGTGACTACAAGGATAAAACTCAGATTTTAGGACGCGATGGTGCGACTACACGGGGAGGATAACACTACTCACGGAGAGGATGACACTACGCACAATCTAGGACGCAATCGTGCGACAACACGGACAGGATAACACTAAACGATCTAGGACGCGATGGTGCGACTACACGGAGAGGATGACACTACGCACAATCTAGGACGCAATCGTGCGACTACACGGAGATGATAACACTAAACGATCTAGGACGCGATGGTGCGACTACACGGAGAGGATGACACTACTCACAATATAGGACGCAATCGTGCGACTACACGGAGATGATAACACTAAACGATCTAGGACGCGATGGTGCGACTACACGGGGAGGATAACACTACTCACGGAGAGGATGACACTACGCACAATCTAGGACGCAATCGTGCGACTACACGGAGATGATAACACTAAACGATCTAGGACGCGATGGTGCGACTACACGGAGAGGATGACACTACTCACAATCTAGGACGCGATGGTGCGACTACACGGAGAGGATGACACTACTCACAATATAGTACGCGATGGTGCGACTACACGGAGAGGATGACACTACTCACAATATAGGACGCGATAGTGCAACTACACGGAGAGTATGACACTACTCACAATATAGGACGCGATGATGCGACTACACGGAGAGGATGACACTACTCACAATATAGGACGCGATGATGCGACTATACGGAGAGGATGACACTACTCACAATATAGTACGCGATGGTGCGACTACACGGTGAGGATGACACTACTCACAATATAGGACGCGATGGTGCGACTACACGGAGAGGATGACACTGCTCACAATATAGGACGCGATGGTGCGACTACACGGAGAGGATGACACTACTCACAATCTAGGACGCGATAGTGCAACTACACGGAGAGGATGACACTACTCACAATATAGGACGCGATGGTGCGACTACACGGAGAGGATGACACTGCTCACAATCTAGGACGCGATGGTGCGACTACACGGAGAGGATGACACTACTCACAATCTAGGACGCGATGGTGCGACTACATGGATAGGTCATACTACACACGGAGAGGATTACACTGCTCACAATCTAGGACGCGATGGTGCGACTACACGGAGAGGATGACACTACTCACAATATAGTACGCGATGGTGCGACTACACGGAGAGGATGACACTACTCACAATATAGGACGCGATAGTGCGACTACACGGAGAGGATGACACTACTCACAATATACTAGTAGTACGCGATGGTGCGACTACACGGAAAGGAAGACACTACTCACAATATAAGACGCGATGGTGCGACTACACGTTGAGGATGACTCTACTCTTAATATAGGACAAGATGGTGCGACTACACGGAGAGGATGACAATACTCATAATATAGGACGCGATGGTGCTACTACTTGAAAAGGATGACACTACTCACATTCTCGGACGTGATGGTGCGACTACACGGATAGGATGACACTACTCACGGAGAGGATGACACTACTCACAGAGAGGATGACACTACTCACGGAGAGGATGACACTACTCACGTTGAGGATGACACTACGCACAATCTAGGACGCGATGGTGCGACTACACGGAGAGGATGACACTACTCATGGAGAGGATGACACTACTCACGGAGAGGATGACACTACTCACAGAAAGGATGACACTACTCACGGTGAGGATGACACTACTCACATTCTCGGACGCGATGGTGCGACTACACGGAGAGGATGACACTACTCACAGAGAGGATGACACTACTCACGGAGAGGATGACACTACTCACGGAGAGGATGACACTACTCACGGTGAGGATGACACTACTCACGGAGAGGATGACACTACTCACGGAGAGGATGACACTACTCACGGTGAGGATGACACTACTCACGGAGAGGATGACACTACTCACGGTGAGGATGACACTACTCACATTCTCGGACGCGATGGTGCGACTATACGGAGAGGATGACACTGCTCACTGAGAGGATGACACTTCTCACGGAGAGGATGACACTACTCATGGGGTGGATGACACTACTCACGGAGAGGATGACACTACTCCCTGAGAAGATAACACTACTCACGGAGAGCAAGACACTACTCACGGAGGATGACACTGCGCACAATCTAGGACGCGATGGTGCGACTACACGGAGAGCAAGACACTACTCACGGAGGATGACACTGCGCACAATCTAGGACGCGATGGTGCGACTACATGGAGAAGAAGACACTACTCACGGAGAGAATGACACTGCGCACAATCTAGGACGCGATGGTGCGACTACACGGAGAAGAAGACACTTCTCACGGAGAGGATGACACAACGCACAATTAAACTCCAGAAACTACATGTAAATTAAGAAAGAAATTCTTGTCCTTATCGACTGCTTTTATTACAGAACACCAACTACAAACATAAAATGATACAAAAAAACTGAAATCTGACAATGACGAAGACGCGATGCAAATTACGCAGTGTAACAATGTTGATGACTAGAATCTTGCATGACGATAAACGAAAGTGAAAGAAGATTCCGAGCATGATTTATAAACGCGATGCTCGATGAAGAAATTTAACGCTGTCGCTATTTTATAAAGACGATGACACACGAAAGAATGCCGATCATGGTCATGATTGGAAAATAATACAATTAGTGGTTTGGACGATTGCATAACTACGATGGCATAAAGGCGCGAAATCAGAATACAGTTGACAAAAGAAAGGACAACCAACGAACGATTGGCACGTTATATTTTTACAAAACAAGTTGGACTCATTTGATATTACCTGTATATTCTAATTTTATTTAAACTTCAATTGTAACAAGAGAACCATTATAAGCCTAAATCGCTCACCTGAGGTTAATTATACCAACAGAAGAAGAACTAAACCATTGACCTTGACCGAAAACCCAGTTTTTGACCCTACTAGACCCAGATTCAAACATGATTTTACACCATATTTGTTTCTAATTCTACAAATAAACTATTTTATTTGCAAAAATTGGTATTTTATGGTCGTTGTTTTCATACACGTTGTCTTATCTATGCATAATCCTTTTTGCATTTGGTCAGCCTTCATGTGTGTGTAATCAAGTTTGTATTGACAGGTCATCTCCGAGTCTTCACGACTACTGTATGTCAAGCCTTCGTGAATATTGCTTGTACCTTTTATATTACCTGCAGTTCATTGCTTAGTAACAATCAAAGTTTCGAAACAGCGTGCAATTTTAACTGCCATCAAAATCGTGGAACTTTTAGATATAGTATCGTCTGCATCTATCGCAAATGTTTCTGTTTTCAATCTCATTATAGGTGTTTTAGGCTGTAAATATGTATTGTTTGTATAGACGTCTTTTTGTGTTCGTATTTAAATTTTATTGGAAGTAAGCAATCAGATTGATTTATGCCTCTTATTTTACTTACAATTTTTTTAAACGATATATCTTTGAATTATCAATCACGTAAAATAAGGTCATGCATGCGTTTGTAACATTGTTTAATCGATAACAAATTTTAGAATTTATGTTGCGCACACGAGAATGTATACAGGCATATATAGCGTACGCTTGCATGTGTGTTGAATTGGAAGAAGTGTTTTAACAATTGCCATCTTAAAGCTTAAATGCGCTTACTGACAAATGAATGATTGAGGATTTCCATTAGCAGCTGTGTAGTACCTCACCGACATTTTCATCGCCTCCATCATCATCGGCACAATAATCCTCTGCCTCCTCCTTATAAACGTCAAAAACAACAATAACATCATTCAACCAGCACAATGATCATGAACACCATCGTTATCATCGTTTTCAGCAGCGACATGTTAATATTCGCTTATTGCACAAACAGAAATTAAAATGTAAATACAACATCGCTTTTTGTTAAAAAAAAGTTCATGATCAAAGGTGATGACGATAGTGATTCATGATGATGGTGATAAAATGAAAATAATTATTGTGATAAATGTGATAAGGGTTCAGGTGATGATGATGAAGATGATGACAATGACGATGACGACGATGAAAAAGAAGAAGATGATGATAATGATGGCGGTGATGATGATGATGATTATGACGTTAATTTACGTCGAGTCATACATGTGACCTTCACAGTGGCAAACACGTTTTTAAAGAAGAGGGCCCAAAGTAGCTCACTTGAGATAACAATATTTTTTGGGACAAATCTTCTGACCAAGTTTCATGAAGATCGGAAAGAAAATGTGGCCTTTAGAGTGTTAACAAGGTTTTACTATAGCCATATAAGGAAAATGCTTCGCCCCTTGGAAGCCATGTTTTTCAAGCAAACATAATTATTTTCGAACTCATCCAAGATATAATTGAGACCAATCTTCTGACAAAATTTCATGGAGATTGGACAATAAACGTGGCCTCTAGAGTGTTTAAAAGGTTTTACTAAAGCCATAAAAAGCCATATAAGGAAAAATGCCCGCCCCTGGTGACCATGTTTTTAAAGCAACCAAAACCATTTTCGAACTGATCCAATATATCCCTGGAACAAATCTTCTGACCAAGTTTCATGATGATCGGAAAATAAATGTGACCTCTAGAGTGTTAACAAGGTTTTACTATAGCCATATAAGGAAAAATGCCCCGCCCCCGTTGTGGCCATGTTTTTTAACCAACTGGCATCATTTTTGAACTCGTCCAAGATATAATTGGGATGAATCTTCTGACTGAGTTTTATGAAGATCGGACTTTAAATATTGCCTATAGAGTGTTAACAAGATTTTACTATAGCCATATATAGCCATATATGGAAAAATGCCCTGCCCCTTGGCAGCCATGTTTTTCTAGCAAACGTAACCATTTTCAAACTCATCCAAGATATGAATAAGACAAATCATCTGACCAAATTTCATGAACATTGGACAAAAAATGTGACTTCTAGAGTGTTAACATGCTTTCACTAAATACATATAGAGAAAACTGCCCGCCCTCTGGCGGCCATGTTTTTTCACTGATCTGATTTTCGAACTCGTCCGAGATATCAATGAAACCAATGTTTTGACCAAGTTTCATGATGATTGGGATAAAATTGTGACTTCTAGAGTGTTCACAAGGTTTCTCTATAGCCATATAAGGAATACTGCCCCGCCCCCTGGCGACCATGATTTCAACGGACCGGAACCATTTTTGAACTCAACCAACAGATCAATTAAACAAACATTTTGACAAAGTTACATGAAGATTGGGCATCAAATGTGACTTCTACAGTGTTCACAAGGTTCTTTTTTTGACCTAGTGACCTAGTTTTTGACCCAGCATGACCCAGTTTCGAACTCAGTCGAGGTATCAATAGGACAAATGTTCTGACCAAGTTTCATAAAGATTGGACAATAAATGTGGCCTCTGGAGTGTTCACAAGGCAAATATTGACAGCGCACGACGCACACCGCACGACGGACAAAAGGGTGAGCTAAAAAGATTTGACCTGGGGAAAAAGTTTTTTGGACACTAGTGACAACGTTTAAAACTCTTTCTAGATAGTGTAAAGATAAACATTCAGACCAATTTTAGTAAAGATTCAGTCATAAATTCGGCATCTGGAGTGGTCAAAACGTTTTGTTACATTCCTTGACTAGTTTTTGGACACACGTGACGCAGATTCAAACCCAGCCTAGATATCGTCATTATAAACATAATCAAAGACCTATAGACTACAGTTATCTATAGGTCTTTGACATATTGACTAAAATTCACAAAGATTTAGTCATAAACGTGACCTCAAGAGTGGTAGCCAGGTTTCTCTAAGATTCGACCTGCTGACATTAAGATTAACATTCTGACAATATTTCATGAATATTGGATAGAAAATTGGCCTATAGACTGTCAATACATGACATACGAAGCACAAGTACTGATGGCATACTTTGACTGACCACAATAGTTCATCATGAGCACTTCATATTAAAGTGATCTAAAATGTATCTTTTAAACTTAATAACATAGAAAGAACAAAACACAATATATAGTTAAATAACCAAGCCTCTCTTTCATTGGCATCATGATAAAGCGCACATAGTGTAACAATTAAGATATACAACAAGTATTTAATTTATTAATATACCATATATATATATATATATATATATATATATATATATATATATATATATATATATATATATATATACTCATACTGGGTTAACTATAGGGTCTGTGATATATTTCCGGAGTGTTGGGTACTTCCCTTTCCCATGCTAGTATCCAACTGAAAAATAGCGTGTTTTATGCGAATTACCTTCAACAACCTATATATAACTCGAAACTTAATATATCTAGTTATTTCTGCAGACAAATAACATATACATTTTTTTACTTTAAACCTCGTATCTGGGTCCCCATGACCCAATTATTTTTTTATATATGTATACTCTGTGATACTTGATACCGACATACCGGGTCCCTGAGATAGTGTCACTTGAAATACGAAACATTGTTTGCTAAAAAATGAGTTGGCCTTGAGCATAGTTATATCTTGCGACACTCGCATTAGAATTGTGGTTAAGATCTTCTCGACCTCAAACTTTATATATTAAATCCTCACGATCAGATGTGTTTGTATTTGTGTGGCCTATGCATGAATCGCTCTGCATGGTTTCCTTGCATTATACATTTAATAACATTTTGAGTCGAATTCATTTTACAGAGGGAATGACACAATGGTGAACTAAATATGTGTTTAATGTTATTTTAATATTTTTTTGAATTTTTGCATTATTTGACTACGTATCGTGTTATTTTCTCCTGTTGCGTGATTTTGTAGTCGCCGGAACTTTTAAAAGCACAATGTCCTTGGTTAAACAATTGAGATAATGTAGGATAGAATCATCCTTGTAGAAATCATTGAATTATATAACAGTGGTGTCCGTGTGATGCAAGCAGCTATAATGAAACAGTTGTCGCTATAACAGTTTCATTGCAAAGATACGTAAAGGTAAAACAGTTGCGGATCGTTAATGGTAAATAGATATGACAACCAAAAACAAAACATTTATAGGATTATTAAATTGAAATGAAAAATAGAAGTCAAACGAATATTTAAACGTTATAACAATATGTATTTACTTATTGTGTTTAAACCTGACGTGATGTCACTCTGGCGTGACACGAGTATAAATGTTTTTTATGATAGCTTCGAAAAGGATTTCAAAGATAATGACTAAAACACGCAGCGATTCCTAGTACAAGAAGAGTACCGCTATTAAGACCACATTGAACACTGTAAATTGCAATTTTTCAAGATTGCATGGTCCCAAAGTATTGAATAAAGAACAAAATACCCTGTTAATTATGAAGTCCGACATGCTATTAAGACCAAGCTGAAAGTAGCGGAACATTACTGTAGTTTTATGTGCCTTCGTGGAAAATGATCCAGTCATCGATATTCGGTCCACTTCCTCATGTCCAACAGAAAGATATTCATTTCGTGCTTTGAACTATTCTGAAGATTTTAGTCATAGTTATGTCATAAATATCGAATAGGGACTTGTAAAACCAGTTCTTTAACTTGCATTATTGCTTCGCAAGAATGGACCTGTAAAAATGCTTTCAAATTAGTTAAAAGGAAGGTATTTTGAAAAAAAAATCTGATTTTGTCTTATAAACAAAAAAAAACAACATTGAATGTGATACATAACCCATCACAGTATCCAATAACAGACGGACGAAAAGATTTGAGTATAGCCTATACCACTTGCGACTGGGTATAATACATAAGAACCTCCAATAACTAAAGGCAGTGGCTAGTCGTACAGTCCCGTACGGCTAGACAAGAGGCTAACCGTACGGCCCCTTTCGGCTAGACAATAGGCTAGCCTTACGGCGCTGTACGTATTATAGCCTTTCCTATTGAGATTGTCTAGCCGTACGGCTTATAAAGTATAGAATTGTCATTTAGTGCTGTTAATCAGTAATATGCAGCAAAGACAAATAAGCGCCCGAGCCGATTGTGACGAAGATATTTCGTACATATTTTCCTAAAATAAGGCTAGTATTCCACCAATCCGCATCCGCATCCGTATCCGCGTCAGTATCCGCAAAATCGTTATACGGACGCTATATTCCATTTATCCGCAAACGGATGCGGACGAGATACGGACGGCATTTAGCACGATGAGAGTAGCTGTCATCTAAAAAATAAACTGAAAATCTCTCGAATTCGTGAAAAAATACCCGGAATTATACATCCAACGCAGTTCTGCATATCGTGACTCTGATTATACTTTAAAGTTTAAATGTATGGAAAATCATAGCCAAGGCACTAAAAGAAGATGTTTCAGGTATTTACCATTTGTATCCTTTTACGGACAGAACGATGATTTGTACCTTATATCTACTTAAATTCACGCTTAGCAGCTTGTCCTTCATTATAATTATCTCAATAATTATAATTTTTAGTTTTATCCATATACAAAAATAAAGATACGTTCGACGTATGCGGATAAATGGAATATAGCGTCCGTATATTTTGCGGATACGGATACATTTACAGATAGATGGAATAGTAGCCCAAGAATGCTCACTTGAGCGTTCTATTGCGGACGCCTATTCGCGTGCGGATACGGATGAATGGAATAAGTGCAGTGCATTTCTACTTGTTTTATTTTTTGCGGATGCGGATATGCGGTTGCGGACAGATGGAATAGTAGCCTATAACTGAAGCATTCGTATTTTTAGTTAGTGTTCGTGTGGCGAATAAATGGTTGCAGGAATTTATCAAAGCGCTGACGTCACTGTAGGTGTTCGTTGTTGTATAAGTTTAGACGCAACTCAGTTTAAAAAATTATGTTATAGCTTTTTATATTGCAAGTTTTGAATGGACACAATCCATTCAAAATTATAAAGAGTGTGTCTTAAAGCACAGGTTCAGATGTTTTTTTTTTAAATCATTAATAAAAAATAAATTTTTAGCTTCGTTTTGGGAAAACAGGGCTAAATGCTTATGCATAAATTGTCATCCCAGTACAAGAGACCCTTTAAACATTATAAAATAAGACATGTCGTCCTTGTTTAGCGTGTTTGCATTGCACAAGCTTATCAGTATGCACAGGCTTATCTTATTTGACATGCATTAAGCCCTGTTTTCTCTGAAAGCAGCCAGTATGTGCAGATTTTCAATGATAAACACTAGACTGGCCAATATCGTCTTACAAGCTGTTAAACTCTATTACTCATATACACCAACTGCAGTGCACCAGTGAGTGGTGGACTATAAACAGGCAAATGTGGTGGTTATCTTTCCTAGCAGACGCTAGTAGAATGTGTAGTCTGCTGCAACGGACAGTGGTTGTCTTTCCATGTCATAGTTAAAGGGATCTTTTCACGGTTTGGTAAATTGACAAAATTGAAAATAGTTGTTTCAGATTCGCAAATTTTCGTTTTAGTTATGATATTTGTGAGGAATCAGTATTACTGAACATTAACCATGGTCTAATATAGCCATTATATGCATCTTTTCACGATTTAAAAACCTAAAAATTATAGAGCGTTGCAACGCGAAACGATTGAATAATTTGGAGAGTTCTGTTGTTATCGTTTAAATTTGTGAAACTACGAAGATTGCTTATATCAGGTATAGAATACACCTCTCATGTATGCTTGGCAGGATAGCTCATTAGGCTAAAGCGTTTTTTACTCCAGGATTCCGGGGGTCACTGGTTCGAGCCCTTGTACGGGCTACTTTTTTCCATTTTTAAATTTTATTTTTGATTTTTTTTCTGGAGCGTTAAAAATCCAATGTTTACATTCATCAATATAAAGCATCTAATGACAAACTTCAAAACATGTCAAATCTGTGAAAAGGCCCCTTTAAGGCTTCTACGCACATACCGATTTGCAAAAACATTAGCGTTAGCTGACGCTCACACTAAAAATGAACCGTTAAACTAAATTTAGATTCACATCGTACATGCACGATTTACATGCTGGCGAATTCGACTGTACATGAATTTTCGATTTCAGAATTTAATATCTGGCTTATTTTGCATATATCGACACATGTTCTTCTTAACTTTTATTTAAGTTTATGTTCAAATATATGTTTAATAAGTTGTTTTTTTTTTATACACATTTTATGTAAATTAATAAATATTTGAAAAAATCGTATAATCTCGCTTTAAAAATTCGTCATCTTTCACGGCTTCCTTTCATGTCATACGGTTGCTTATTTGATTCATTAATTAGTCGACGTTCCTAAGGCGTGAAAAACCTGTATTAAAGAGTTGCGGCATCGATATTTTGAAATTTAATGACGACAGCCGTCAAAGTTACGTTCTAGAAATTGACTTACACACACATAATTTAAATCGGTTTCTAATTTGATTCTTTAATAAGACGACTTTCCTATGTAAGGAGTGAAAACTGTTTTAATTAGTTGCGGCATCGATATTATGAAATTCAATGACGGCCAAGGTACTTCTCAGAAATGGAGTCACACAAATAATTTAATTGTCGTTCAGACAATGGATAAATATATGGTTTCATACAGGCAATTTATCAGTTCACTGAAAATGGTTGTCTTTAACTTAGACAATATCCATAGGAAAGGCTATACGTACAGAGCCGTACGGCAAACCTATTGTCTACCCGTACGGGGCCGTGCGGCTAGCCTCTTGTCTAGCCGTACGACTAGCCACTGTAAAATGTATAGTTATTTCATTTTCATTTTACAAATGTCTCTAAAAATATATTTAAATTTTCTCTATCATGGAAGTGTCATTTATTCATACAACACATGACAAATTATAACAACAATATATGTTAAAATTATCTGACCCTTGTCAGACGTTTTATTATGAAACTAATAAATGATATGCATGATTGTCAGATTGTGAAATGCTCAATTCAAGTATTATATAAGAGATAAATGGTGACGGACCCATGACAAACAAATAATTGGAGATAGTAGTAACAATCCATCATAAGTTGCAGTACGAACTAAATGATTATCATGAAAATAAAAACTGATTTAACAAGCAAATTCGTTGAATTGATATCCCCCGCCATTATACTTCTGGATACAAGTTATGGCTCTGGACACACAAAAAAAGCATTTTTTTCAAATACAAAGGGTCATAACTCCGCTATTAATCAAGGATGTACAATGCCATTTGGCGTGCATCATCCTCTTATCCATATATATATACTCGTACCAAGTTTCAATGAAATCTGCTAAAGCACTTCCAAGATATGGTTCTGGACACAAAAGTGCCGGACGGACAGACGGAAAGACGGACAATGCCAAATTAATATCCCTCCGCTGTTGGCGGGGGATCACAAAAATTAAGCAAAATTAATTACATACACAACAAGATGCGTTTGTGAAACCCAATGTCCCCGTATATAACGTTTGACCTTGAAGGATGACCTTGACCCTTCACCACTCAAAATGTGCAGCTCCATGAGATACACATGCATGTCAAATATAAAATTGCTAGCTTCAATATTGCAGAAGTAACATAACATGAGCAATTTTGACCCATATATTTGACCTTGAAGGATGACCTTGACCTTTCACCACTCAAAATGTGCAGCTCTATGAGATACATATGCATGCCAAATATCAAGTTGCTATCTTCAATAGTGCAAACGTATTCATAAAATAAGCGATTTGGGCCACATATATTTAACCTCTGACCTTGAAGGATGACTTTGACCTTTCAACACTCAAAATTTGCAGCTCCATGAGATACACATGCATGCCAAATTTCAAGTTGCTATCTTCAATATTGCAAAAGTATTAATAAAATAAGCGATTTGGGCCACATATATTTGACCTCTGACCTTGAAGGATGACCTTGACCTTTCACCACTCAAAATGTGCAGCTCAATGAGATACACATGCTTGGCAAATATCAAGTTGCTATCTTCAATATTGCAAAAGAATTCATAAAATGAGCGATTTTGGCCACATATATTTGACCTCTGACCTTGAAGGATGACCTTGACCTTTCACCAATAATAATGTGCAGCTTCAGGAGATGCATTTGCATGCCAAATATCAAGTTGCTACTTTCAATATTGCAAAATGTTAAAGTTGGCATAAACAGACCAACCAACCAATCAACAGACCGACAGAGCAAAAACAACATGTCCCCCACTACTATAGTGGGGGACATAAAAATAGACTGATCCTACAAGCAAACCCCATATTTACACAGAACAATGTCTGAATTGACATAAATTTGGACAAAAAACATGCATTTTCCTGGATTTGAAGCACAGACCTTTTGATTGCAAACAACAGTCTTACTTACTAAGACATTTCTGAAAATTACACGTTGCCAGCAAAGTACATTTTTAAATCAGATATGCAATGTCATGTCCTTACCAAATTGTACTAGAGCTGTTTTCACTTCGAGTTTGCAAACAGCCTTAAAATATAAACTAAACACTAGAAAAGAATCTTTAACAAGGGCTGTTTGTAAAACAAGCATGCCCCCCATATGGGCTGTCCGTTGTAGTGGCAGCCATTGTGTGAATACGTTTTTTGTCACTGTGACCTTGACCTTTGACCTAGTGACCTGAAAATCAATAGGGGTCATCTGTGAGTCACGATCAATGTACCTATGAAGTGTCATGATCCTAGGCAAAAGCGTTCTTGAGTTATCATCCGAAAATCATTTTACTATTTCGGGTCACCGTGACCTTGACCTTGTGACCTCAAAATCAATAAGGGTCATCTGTGAGTCATGATCAATCTACCTGTGAAGTTTCATGATCCTAGGCATATGCGTTCTTGAGTTATCATCTGAAAACCATTTTACTATTTCGGGTCACCGTGACCTTGACCTTTGACCTAGTGACCTAAAAATCAATAGGGGTCATCTGCAAGTCATGATCAATCTAGCCATGAAGTTTCATGATCCTAGGCGTATGAATTTTTGAGTTATCATCCGGAAACCATTTTACTATTTTGGGTCACCGTGACCTTGACCTTTGACCTCAAAATCAATAGGGGTCATCTGCGAGTCATGATCAATCTACCCATGAAGTTTCATGATCCTAGGCGTATGCGTTCTTGAGTTATCATTCAAAAACCATTTTACTATTTTGGGTCACCGTGACCTTGACCTTTGACCTAGTGACCTCAAAATCTATAGGGGTCATCTGCGAGTCATGATCAATGTACCTATGGAGTTTTATGATCCTAGGCCCAAGCGTTCTTGAGTTATCGTCTGACAACCACCTGGTGGACGGACCGACAAACTGACATACCGACAGACCGACCGACATGAGCAAAGCAATATACCCCCTCTTCTTCGAAGGGGGGCATAATGAGATAAAAGTGCACTTACA
The DNA here is from genome assembly GCF_020536995.1 of Dreissena polymorpha. NCBI lineage: Eukaryota > Metazoa > Mollusca > Bivalvia > Myida > Dreissenidae > Dreissena > Dreissena polymorpha. Next base: position 22,584,901 of record NC_068369.1, on the reverse strand, counting down.
AAATCAAAGTCTTTCATTTTGAAAACCAATAGACAGAATTATAACATATAAAAAGTATACAATCTTCAGTACACTGATCAACAAATTAAAACATTTTAAATCATACAATTTGCATAAAATTCAAAGCTTGATATCTCAAAAACTTATCCACAATATTGAAAGATATTAAGAATCTTACAATCTGCATCATAACTAAAGCTCAATATCTTATAAAACTGATTGACGAAACTGCAACATTTTACAAATTATTTAATCTACAAAAAATGAAAAACTTCATATTTCAAAATTCAACCGACAGCATTGACACATATTTAGAATCATACAAAGTTCAAGCTTCAAATGTCAACTTGAAATGAGTCCAAAGTACACGGACTTTAGTGAAACACTGGTAAGGGACTAAAAAGGCAGTTAACAACAAGAGCTGTGTTCGTAAAACACAATCCCCCTTACTGCGCCGCTTTGAAGCCATATATTCGACCTATGACATTGAATTATGACCTTGACCTTTCACCACTCAAAATGTGCAGCTCCATGAGATACACATGCTTGCCAAATATGAAGTTGCTATCTTCAATATTGCAAAAGTATTCATAAAATGAGAGATTTTGGCCACATATATTTGACCTCTGACCTTGACCTTTCAGAAAATTAAAATGTGCAGCTCTATGAGATACATATGCATGCCAAATATCAAGTTGCTATCTTCAATATTGCAAAAGTTATTGCAAATGTTAAAGTTGGCGTAAACAGATCAACCAACCAACCAACAGACAGGACAAAAACAATATGTCCCCCACTACTATAGTGAGGGACATAAAAATAGACTGAACCTTCAAGCAAACCCCAAATTTACATAGAACAATGTCTGAATCGCCATAAATTTGGACAAAAAACATGCATTACCCTGTATTTGAAGCACAGACCTTTTGATTGCAAACAACAGTCTTACTAAGACATTTCAGAAAATTACACGTTGCCAGCAAAGTACATTTTAAAATCAGATATGCAATGTCATGTCCTTACCAAATTGTAATAGAACTGTTTTCACTTCGAGTTTGCAAACAGCCTTAAAATATAAACTAAACACTAGAAAAGAATCTTTCAGGAGATAAAAGTGCACTTACAAAATCAAAGTCTTTCATTTTGAAAACCAATAGACAGAATTAAAACATAAAAATTATGCAATCTTCATTACACTGATCAACACCATTAAAACATTTTAAAATCATACAATTTGCATAAAACTCAAAGCTTGATATCTCAAAAACTTATCCACAATATTGAAAGATATTAAGAATCTTACAATCTGCATCATATTTAAAGCTCAATATCTTATAAAACTGATTGACGAAACTGCAACATTTTACAAATTATTTAATCTACAAAAAATGTAAAACTTCATATTTCAAAATTCAACTGACAGCATTGACACATATTTAGAATCATACAAAGTTAAAGCTTCAAATGTCAACGTGAAAAACACATCCAAGATATCATTTAAACTAATATACTGACAAAGTTTCAAGAAGATTCATAAGTCCATATAAGGAAAAATGCCCCCGCCCACTGGTGGCCATGTTTTTCTTAGCAACTGGAACCAATTTCAAACTTGTCCAAATATCATTGGGACAAATCTTCTGACAAAGTGTCATGATGATCGTACAATAAATATGGCTTCTAGAGTTTTAACAGGGTTTTACTTTAGCCATATAAGGAAAAATGCCACGCCCCCTTAGTGGCCATGTTTTTCCACCAACTAGAACCATTTTTGAACTCATCCAAGATATCATTAGGACAAATCATCTGACCAAGTTTCATAATAATCGGAAAATAAATGTGCCCTACAGAGTGTTTACAATGTTTTAGTAAAGCATGATACATAACCATATTAGGAAAAATGCCCCGCCCCCTGGTGGCCATGTTTTTTAAGCAAACGAAACTATTTTTGAACTAATCCAAGATATCATTAGGACAAATCTTCTGACCAAGTTTCATGAAGATAAGAAAATAAATGTGGCCTATAGAGTGTTAACAAAGTTTTACTATAGCCATATAAGGTAAAATGCCCCACCCCCTGGCGGACATGTTTTTCAACCAACCAGCATCATTTTTTAACTTGTCTACGATATTTTTTGGTATGAATATTCTGACCAAGTTTCATGAAGATCGGAAAATAAATGTGGCCTCAAGAGTGTTAACAAGATTTTACTATAGCCATATATAGCCATATAAGGAAAAATGCCCCGCCCTTTGGCAGCCATGTTTTTCAAGCAAACGTAACCATTTTCAGCTCGTCTAAGATATCATTGAGACCAAACTTCGGACCAAATTTCATGAAGAATGGACAATAAATGTGGCCTCTAGAGTGTTAGCAATGTTTAACTAAAGACATAAGGAAAACTCCCCCGCCCCTTGGCGGCCATGTTTTTTCACTGATCTGGACCATTTTCAAACTCGTCCAAAATATAAATAAAACCAATGTTTTGACCAAGTTTCATGATGATTAGGCAAACATTTTGACTTCTAAAGTGTTCACAAGGTTTCTCTATAGCCATATAAGGAAAACTGCCCCGCCCCTGGCGGCCATGTTTTTCAACGGACCGGAACCAATTTTTAACTAAACCAAAATATCATTTAGACAAACATTTTGACAAAGTTACATGAAGATTGGACTTCTACAGTGTTCACAAGTTTTTTTGTTGTTTTTTTGACCTAGTGACCTAATTTTTGACCCAGCATGACCCAGTTTCGAACTCAGTCGAGGTATCAATGTGACAAATGTTCTGCAAAATTTCATGAAGATCAGACAATAAATGTGGCATCTAGAGTGTTCACAAGGCAAAATGTTGACGACATACAACGCACAACGGACAAAAGGCAATCACAAAAGCTCACCATGAGCATGTTGCACTCAGGTGAGCTCAAAAGTTATGGCCAATTTTAAAGTTTTCAGACGGACGGACAGAAGCAATATATTTAACATTTAACCTGAAGGATTACCTTGACCTTCACTTTTCACCACTCAATATGTGCAGCTTCACAAGATGCACATGCATGCCAACTGGAGCTTTGTCACAGACGTGACATATACCCCCACATAACGCATTGACACAGACTATTTTGTATGCTGTCTTCACAAAACAAGATAATACAATTTAAGGCGATTTTTTAAGAATCATTATGCCATTATCATTTATAGCCATTTTGACCTTTGAACTCTTGAATTGTTTCACATGACAAGCCTTCCAATGACTTTGAACAAAATTGATGTACAGAGTTATTTTAAAATCTTACAATGAATGACATATTTATGGCCCAGACAAGATAATTTATTGCCATTTTTGACCTTTGAACTAAAACTACAACTTTGAGTTTGAAGATATCGACGTAATTCTTTCGCGCGACACACTGTCAAATGATGGTGAACAAAAGAGCCAACGATTTTAAAATCGCACAATAAACAACATAGTTATTGCCCAGACAAGCTCAATTATGGCCATTTTTTACCTTTAAACTCAAATTGTGCCCTTGTTCTTGGAAATATCGACGTAATTCTTTCGCCCGACACACTGTTCAATGATGGTGAACAAATGTGCCAAATGATTTTAAAATCTCACAATAAAAAACAAAGCTATGGCCCGGACAAGCATTTGACCTTTGAACTCCCAAGTGTGACCTTGACCTTTGAGATATTGACGTAATTTCTTTTAACGCGACACACCGTTCCATGATGGTGAACAAATGTACCGAGTCATTTAAAAATGTAACGATAAATAATATAGCTATGGTCCGTACAAACTTACAGTTTAAAACATACTAAGTGACCCCATGACCTAGTTTTTGACCTGGCATGACCCATACTCAAACTTGATCTAGACATTATCTACATACAACTACTGACCAAGTTTGGTGAATATCGGATGAAATATCGGGACAGACCGACAAACGTGACTCCTATATAGCCCCCATTACCAATTGTAATAGGGGTATAAATATCAAGTTGCTATGTTCAATATTGAAAAAGTTATGGCCATATAAGTTTTCGGCCAGATGGACAGACTGACTGACTGACGGACAGTTCAACTGCTATATGCCACCCTACCAGGGGCATAAACATATTCCACAGTTCAACAATTCTTTTTCCATTTTTGTTTTTCCATAATAATGTTATGGACCCTTGCCCTTATCTGGGCCACTGTTCTTCCGGTAAGTATTTTTAGGGACCCCCATTATTTTTGAGCCAGATGGCATTTTTTTTTCTCTTAATTCATCTCTAAAAAAGTTCATGAAACATATGTTCTCTTCGCTGGCCCACTTTCGTTTCATTCCTTTTCTTGTCCCTGTCCCTAAAACAAGAATAGATATAAAAAATAAAATAGCAATGAGTATCATGTCAGTGTTTTTTTCAGTTTTGGGGAAAAGGGGTCGGGTCCCCTGAGAGGGGGATAATTCACGTGTAAAAGGGGAAATTTCAATGCTAAGCAAGTAACATACAAAATCAAGTTGTAACACCATAATTCACCATACACAGAGAGAAAAACATTATTCCAACTTTTTTTGTCATCAACATGTTATGTTTATGTTCAAAGATCAACATTTTTTGGCTTTTCTGTGAATTATTTAAACGAGGTATTGATTAAAATTGAACTACACTTCCAAGAGGGGAAATTTTCAAATATTTTGGGAAAATATACACTCTAGCAGCAAACTCATTTGTTCAGTGACTGTAAGCCCTTTATTTTGTTGACTTTTCTACTGAATTGATCCTTGCACACAAAGTATCAACATAAGTCAGTGTTCTGCCGTGGATGCGCCCTTGTGTTATTGTCGCAAAAAACAAATATTTGTCCCCACCCGTTTTCTGTATATGGGTCCGCGGGCGCACATGAATTAGAAATAAAAACTAATCGATTCAATTTGTAAGTCGGTAAAGTAATCGAGTGAATGTGTAACCAGAACAAACTATTTCATTGGACATGACGTCATTTCGCAGCCAATGGGTAATTTATTTAATATTAACACTCTATTTCATTGGTAAGTTGAGATTATAACAACCAATCAGATATCAAGGAAATTTCCGAACCTATCAAAATGGCTTAAAGTGACAGGCCAAAGAAAACAAAATCCATTTTTTTTTTTTCCTCCGGCAAGTAAAATTAGAAAATATGACAATAATATTAACAACCCAACAGAGTCTTCCCAAGTCCCAACATCGTTTAGCAATTACGAAAAAAAGTCTGCCCCTAAACGTACATTCCAAGAAAATTGGCCTTCAAAAATGTCCTTGGTCACTGTTTGACAACAACAAAATGACATGCAGATTGTGCATAAAGCAAAAAAGAAAACGCCTTTACTATCGGTATTTCTAATTATCGAACAAGTACTTGACATGCGGAGTCCAATGACCATAAATTTTTTCAAAGTTTTGTAAATATGTTGACAACTGTTTGACAGTGTTAAAAGTTTTTTGAATGTTCCAGTTTTAATAACAATGTTACAACCTGACTGTAAGAAGTTTAAGCACGTTTAAAAGTTCAAGTTAAAGGTTATTAGTTTCCACACATTTAATTCTGCTACAAAAATATTTCTGTGTCCCCATATTTTTCTTTTTGTCCCCACTTTGTAATCCTAAAGGGTCCCCAACAGTAAAATTTCACAGCAGAACACTGCAAGTGATACAATGATTGAATATTGTAGAGCAAGGTTTTCCTGATAAAAATGCACAAAACCTGAACATGTTAGGAGGTAAAATGAACTAACTGAAACTGTTTAACACCAGTTTAAACAATTTTTCACACATATAAGAACTGACAGTTTGCAGAACTATCATTTCTTGGAAGAACAAGTACTAAACATTAACTTCATAGCAAAACTGCCTACTTTGTACTTTACAAGGACTTTTACAAGCACATTGTTGTAACCCTGTAGATCACAGAGGAGGTCGTCTAGAGCATCACACTTGACTGGACTACTCATTTACTTTAATACAGTCATGACATAAGACTCTGTCACATAATGATAGAAAATGCAGAGAAAACCCGTCTTCAAATTTAGTTCATACCTTGAGGATTTGGCTGCCTCATTTCATCATGGGTCAGACTGGCTGGCCCTTCACTGGCAGCAGTTGACATGGACTCTGAAGAACCAAAGTGAAACCTGTAGATTGCATATGATCAGCACAGTCAACACTGGCATGTTGTATCATGAGAGGCTCTGACTCCTGTACAGATTCTAGACTGTGGGTGTCTTCAACAGTTGCCTCAATGACTGTAAACATATAATGTCAACAGTGGGGTCTTGTATGTCTATTATCCATTGGTGGATCTTGCTGAAATCTATAGAAAACATGCATGCCCCCCCATATGGGCTGTCCGTTGTAGTGGCAGCCATTGTGTGAATACGTTTTTTGTCACTGTTGACCTTGACCTTTGACCTAGTGACCTGATAATCAATAGGGGTCATCTGCAAGTCACGATCAATGTACCTATGAAGTGTCATGATCCTAGGCAAAGCGTTCTTGAGTTATCATCGGAAAATCATTTTACTATTTCGGGTCACCGTGACCTTGACCTTTTGACCTCAAAATCAATAGGGGTCATCTGCAAGTCATGATCAATGTACCTATGATGTTTCATGATCCTAGGCCCAAGCGTTCTTGAGTAATCGTATGACAACCACCTGGTGGACAGACGGACCGATCGACATGAGCAAAGCAATATACCCCCTCTTCTTCGAAGGGTGGCATAAATATATATTGGCTGGACAACAGAAAATTGTACTAGAATATATAGTCTACAGTTGGGTCATGTCTTTATCATCAATAGATGGGCCTTTATTATATGACAACAGAAATACCATGGGTCAGACTGGCTGGCTCTTCACTTGGCTCCCTCCTATCATGGGTCAGACTGGCTGGCTCTTCACTTGGCTCCCTCCTATCATGGGTCAGACTGCCTGGCTCTTCACTGTCAGCAGTTGACATGGACTCTGAAAGAACCAAAGTGAAACCTGTAGATTGCATATGATCAGCACAGTCAACACTGGCATGTTGTATCATGAGAGGCTCCGACTCCTGTATAGATTCTAGACTGTGGGTGTCTTCAACAGTTGCCTCACTGCCTGTAAACATATAATGTCAACAGTGGGGTCTTGTATGTCTATTATCCATTGGTGGGTCTTGCTGAATCTATAGAAAACATGCATGCCCCCCATATGGGCTGTCCGTTGTAGTGGCAGCCGTGTGTGAATACGTTTTTTGTCACTGTGACCTTGACCTTTGACCTAGTGACCTGAAAATCAATAGGGGCATCTGCGAGTTACGATCGATCGATGTACTTATGAAGTGTCATGATCCTAGGCAAAAGCGTTCTTGAGTTATCATCCGAAAATCATTTTACTATTTCGGGTCACCGTGACCTTGATCTTTGACCTTGTGACCTCAAAATCAATAGGGGTCATCTGCGAGTCATGATCAATCTACCTATGAAGTTTCATGATCCTAGGCATATGCTTTCTTGAGTTATCATCCGAAAACCATTTTACTATTTCGGGTCACCGTGACCTTGACCTTTGACCTAGTGACATCAAAATCAATAGGGTCATCTGCGAGTAATGATCAATCTACCCATGAAGTTTATGATCCTAGCCGTATGCGTTCTTGAGTTATCATCCGGAAACCCATTTTACTATTTCGGGTCCCCGTGACCTTGACCTTTGACCTCAAAATCTATAGGGGTCATCTGCGAGTAATGATCAATCTACCCATGAAAGTTTCATGATCCTAGGCGTATGCGTTCTTGAGTTATCATCCAGAAACCATTTTACTATTTCGGGTCACTGTGACCTTGACCTTTGACCTAGTGACCCTCAAAATCAATAGGGTCATCTGCGAGTCATGATCAATCTACTGACAAATTGTACTAGAATATATAGTCTACAGTTGGGTCATGTCTTTATCATCAATAGGTGGGCCTTTATTCTATGATAACAGAAATACCATGGGTCAGACTGGCTGGCTCTTCACTTGGCTTCCCTCCTATCATGGCTCAGACTGGCTGGCTCTTCACTTGGCTCCCTCCTATCATGGGTCAGACTGCCTGGCTCTTCACTTGTCAGCAGTTGACATGGACTCTGAAAGAACCAAAGTGAAACCTGTAGATTGCATTCGATCAGCAGAGTTAACACTGGCCTGTTGTATCATGAGAGGCTCTGACTCCTGTATAGTTGCCTCAATGCCTGTAAGCATATAATGTCAACAGTGGGGTCTTGTATGTCTATTATCCATTGGTGGGTCTTTGCTGAAATCTATAGAAACAAGGGCTGTTTGTGAAACATGCATGCCCCACAATATGGGCTGTCCGTTGTACTGGCAGCCATTGTGTGAATACGACTTTTGTCACTGTGACCTTGACCTTTGACCTAGTGACCTGAAAATCAATAGGGGTCATCTGCAAGTCACGATCAATGTACCTATGAAGTGTCATGATCCTAGGCAAAAGCGTTCTTGAGTTATCATTCGAAATCATTTGACTATTTCGGGTCACTGTGACCTTGACCTTTGACCATGTGACCCTCAAAATCTATACGGTTCATCTACGAGTCATGATCAATCTACCCATGAAGTTTCATGATCCTAGGCGTATGCGTTCTTGAGTTATAATCCGGAAACCATTTTACAATATCGATCACCGTGACCTTGACCTAGTGACCTCAAAATCAATAGGGGTCATCTGCAAGTCATGATCAATGTACCTTTGATGTTTCATGATCCTAGGCCCAAGCGTTCTTGAGTTATCGTATGACAACCACCTGGTGGACGGACGGACCGATCGACATGAGCAAAGCAATATACCCCCTCTTCTTCGAAGGGTGGCATAAATATATATTGGCTTGGACAACAGAAAATTGTACTAGAATATATAGTCTACAGTTGGGTCATGTCTTTATCATCAATAGGTGGGCCTTTATTATGAACGTCTCGATGAGGTACTGATGTAGAAGAAATCAATACATACATTAGAGACCCGAACAAATTCATGAGCCACATTCTGGTCGTAACGTAACCAAGGGCCGTAATGGTAAAGATTTTAATTACATTTGTACTTAGCCAGAGTTCCGAAGTACAGTCTATTACAAGATAAATCTGAGCCGATTTTAAAAAACGTATAGCAAATTTTGTAATTTAATGACGACCCTGCTCCATGAAGTTTACTTTCAGTTTAGAGCCGCCGTGATCAGTAACATTTTTGTGTTTTGCATCCGATTTGAATGTTCTCCAAAAAATATAATAATAAATTCACATGTCTACTCAATAGCTATGTATTTAAGAACACATTTCGCGAGAATTTCTCACGAAAAATGACATGTACAATGTTTAAATCAAAGTTTTAAGCTGTGATTACAAAGTTTCAAAAACACCCAATGCGCCCTTTTTAAGAGAATCTCCGTGCAAAATGCCCTTTTTTTCAAGTCATGCGCCATGCCTCTCTGCCTTTCTAGATGAAACACTACAAGCTAACTCCAATATAACCCCCTAAACTTCGTTTGTGGGGGTATAATAAAATCATTCTCAAAAGTTAAATAATATCTTTTGTAGTTGTAGATTATTCGGGTATTAATCCTCTCATTTCACAAATAAACTGTTCATAACAGATGAGATGGCAAGCATAAATGCCTTAATGAACACAAAATATTTTGCATGTTGTCTTCACAAAAACAGCCCAAACCATGCTCAATGTTAAAAACGCACTAAGTGACCCCGTGACCTAGTTTTTGATCCGGCATGACCATATTCACACTTCACCTAGGTATCCTCTAGATACAACATCTGACCGAAGATCGGATGAATACACCTTGAATTAGAGAGCGGACACTTAATACAGACGGACCGACCGACAGACCAACAGACAAGTTTGGTGAAGATTAGATGAAAACAACTTGAATTAGAGGGTGGACACTTAATACGAACCGACCGACAAGTTCACTCCTATATACATCCCTAAACTTTGTTTGTGGGGGTATATTGCATTTATACCTTGAGGATTTGGCTCCCTTCTATCATGGCTCAGACTGGCTGGCTCTTCACTTGGCTCCCTCCTATCATGGGTCACACTGCCTGGCTCTTCACTGTCAGCAGTTGACATGGACTCTGAAAGAACCAAAGTGAAACCTGTAGATTTCATTGATCAGCACAGTTAACCCTGGCCTGTTGTATCATAAGAGGCTCTGACTCCTGTATAGTTGCCTCAATGCCTGTAAGCATATAATGTCAACAGTGGGGTCTTGTATGTCTATTATCCATTGGTGGGTCTTGCTGAAATCTATAGAAACAAGGGCTGTTTGTAAACATGCATGCCCCACATATGGGCTGTCCGTTGTACTGGCAGCCATTGTGTGAATACGACTTTTGTCACTGTGAACTTGACCTTTGACCTAGTGACCTGAAAATCAATAGGGGTCATCTGCAAGTCACGATCAATGTACCTATGAAGTGTCATGATCCTAGGCAAAAGCGTTCTTGAGTTATCATTCGAAAATCATTTGACTATTTCGGGTCACTGTGACCTTGACCTTTCTTGAGTAATAATCCGGAAACCATTTTACAATTTCGATCACCGTGACCTTGACCTAGTGACCTCAAAATCAATAGGGGTCATCTGCAAGTCATGATCAATGTACCTATGATGTTTCATGATCCTAGGCCCAAGCGTTCTTGAGTTATCGTATGACAACCACCTGGTGGACGGACGGACCGATCGACATGAGCAAAGCAATATACCCCCTCTTCTTCGAAGGTGGCATAAATATATATTGGCTTGGACAACAAAAAATTGTACTAGAATATATAGTCTACAGTTGGGTCATGTCTTTATCATCAATAGGTGGGCCTTATTATATGATAATAGAAATACCATGGGTCAGACTGGCTGGCTCTTCACTTGGCTCCCTTCTATCATGGGTCAGACTGGCTGGCTCTTCACTTGGCTCCCTCCTATCATGGGTCAGACTGCCTGGCTCTTCACTGTCAGCAGTTGACATGGACTCTGAAAGAACCAAAGTGAAACCTGTAGATTGCATTTGATCAGCACAGTTAACACTGGCCTGTTGTATCATGAGAGGCTCTGACTCCTGTATAGTTGCCTCAATGCCTGTAAGCATATAATGTCAACAGTGGGGTCTTGTATGTCTATTATCCATTGGTGGGTCTTGCTGAAATCTATAGAAACAAGGGCTGTTTGTAAAACATGCATGCCCCACATATGGGCTGTCCGTTGTACTGGCAGCCATTGTGTGAATACGACTTTTGTCACTGTGACCTCGACCTTTGACCTAGTGACCTGAAAATCAATAGGGGTCATCTGCAAGTCACGATCAATGTACCTATGAAGTGTCATGATCCTAGGCAAAAGCATTCTTGAGTTATCATTCGAAAATCATTTGAACTATTTCGGGTCACTGTGACCTTGACCTTGTGACCTCAAAATCAATAGGGGTCATCTGCGAGTCATGATCAATCTACCTATGAAGTTTCATGATCCTAGGCATATGCTTTCTTGAGTTATCATCCGAAAACCATTTTACTATTTCGGGTCACCGTGACCTTGACCTTTGACCTAGTGACCTCAAAATCAATAGGGGTCATCTGCGAGTAATGATCAATCTACCCATGAAGTTTCATGATCCTAGCCGTATGCGTTCTTGAGTTATCATCCGGAAACCATTTTACTATTTTGGGTCACCGTGACCTTGACCTTTGACCTCAAAATCTATAGGGGTCATCTGCAGAGTCATGATCAATCTACCCATGAAGTTTCATGATCCTAGGCGTATGCGTTCTTGAGTTATCATCCCGAAACCATTTTACTATTTCGGGTCACTGTGACCTTGACCTTTGACCTAGTGACCTCAAAATCAATAGGGGTCATCTGCAAGTCATGATCAATGTACCTATGAAGTTTCATGATCCTAGCCCAAAGCGTTCTTGAGTTATCATCGGAAACCACCTGGTGGACGAACCGACCGACAGACCGACCGACATGTGCAAAGCAAAATCCCCCCTATTCTTCGAAGGGTGGCATAAATATATATTGGCTTGGACAACAGAAAATTGTACTAGAATATATAGTCTACAGTTGGGTCATGTCTTTATCATCAATAGGTGGGCCTTTATTATATGATAATAGAAATACCAAAGGAAATGTTTTGTTTTCCAAAAGCACTTCTAACGTGTTTTTTTTATGCTTTTCGGTATAAGGTATGAGATGTACACAAAATAACAACACACATATCCCCCACTAAAATATGTTATAAGACCTGCTTACAATTTAAATCAGAAATCTTCATACTTGCAAGTAAGTTATTTA
>NC_068369.1:22520059-22572439 GCF_020536995.1 Dreissena polymorpha | reverse complement strand
ATTTAAATGTTATTGAGGTCCTTGTTCTCCTTTCTCATTATATTCAGAACATTTATGTGAAGTACTCTAACTAAACTTATACCAGACTAGAAAGTTGAAACCATGCAATACTGAATTATAATATATGTCTGTTATATCAAGCAATTTATTTTTATGTATAAATGTTCTATTTTGAAATGGTATTCTATGGAGGCCAAGAAAACCTGTCTTTCTTGTACAGTGACCAAAAGCAAACTCACATTCTTATGGAGTTGATTTGAACCCAGCTTGCCAAGTGAAAAACAAGTGTCTTTCTGTGTTAGCCGGACAGGTGACTTTCTATTACATTGTATATGTATCAGAATACAATATTTTATGATGCACAGTAAATAGTAATCTGGGGTACTATAGGACACAGAGAGGAACAGTTTAGTTACTTATGTTCATAATGTCGTTAGCACCCAGTTATATTAATGTTTATGGTTTATGTAGACTACAATTAATGCTGTTTTTTTATATGACTATTGGTGATTTTTGGCACCGGTGTTGTGAAAAGTAACAAAGTATTACAGTCAGTTTTTGAATTGTGCATTGTCACCCAATTCGCAGTTTTTTTATTAACAAAAATTGTGTTACGTTCTGTATGTTAATGCTAAAAAAATCAAACAAGAGCTCCGCCTAGCGGGTGCAGAACGCTTATCTTTTTTTTTTTAAAGGTGAAAAGACCTATCTCAATACTTCAATCAAAAGGAGAGGGGCGAGGATGGTGAAGGGTGTAAAGAGTGAGGATGTGGTTATTTATTACATTATCTTCCAAATACAAGAAAAAAATGCAAAAACATTTTTTGTCTTGGGGGGGGGGGATTCTTGGGTGGGATGGTTGACAGTCTTTCAAAAATAAAATAATAACAAGGGCTGTCTCCATCGTTAGACATATTCCCACAAAAAATGCTTTTTCAAAAACTAAACACAGATTTCGAAACCTTACCGCGGACCCTAGATGTTCAAGGTCAATCTAGATCAAAATTTGTGTGTGTATCAAAAAGCCTTGTCCATAAACACATGCATACCAAGTTTATTTTTGATATAGGACACTAACAATCCAACATTCAAACTTCGTAACATAGGGAAAACAAGAGCACCGCCTTGCGGGTGCAGACCGCTCATCTATTTTCTTTTTAAAGGTGAAGGGACTCTCATTTTCAATCACAAAGGAGGGAGGGGTGGAGTGAAGAGCGGTGCATTGTGTGGAGGTGTGGACATTTATTACATTTTCTTCAAAAATGCGAAAAAAAGGAAAAAAAAAATCGGGGTGGGGGGGGGTGGGGGGGATTCTTGGGTGCGATGGTTGGACGGTATTTCAAACATAAAATAATAAAAATAAATATTTGTGTTTTTTAACCGTTTCATAAAAAAAAATTGGGGGGGGGGATGAGGTGGGGGGGGGGGGGTATAGTGTGAGGGTGTGGTGGTAATTTGTGAGATGATCTTAAAAAAAAAAAATAGGTGGGGGGGGGGATTCGGGTGGGGGGGAGGGGGGGTGGGGGGGGGGATTCTTGGGTGCAATGGTTGGACGGTATTTCAAACATAAAATAATCAAAATAAATAGTTTTGTTTTTTAACCGTTTAAAAAAAAAATTGGGGAGGGGGTGGGGTGGGGGGGGGTATAGTGTGAGGGTGTGGTGGTCATTTGTGAGATGATCTTAAAAAAAAAAAAAAAAAAAAAAAAAAAAAAAAAATTTTGTCACAGTATCAATCAAATCTAATCATAAATAAAGAAGTTATGGCAATTTTAGAGAAATTTAATAATTTGACCTTGAGAGTCAAGGTCATTCAAAGGTCAAGGTAAAATTCAACTTGCCAGGTACAGTAACCTCATGATAGCATGAAAGTATTTGAAGTTTGAAAGAATTAGCCTTGATACTTAAGAAGTAAAGTGGATCGAAACACAAAATTTAACCATATATTCAAAGTTACTAAGTCAAAAAAGGGCCATAATTCCGTAAAAATGACATCCAGAGTTATGCAACTTGTCCTTTTACTGTACCCTTATGACAGTTTGCGAGTGTTCCAAGTATGAAAGCAATATCTATGATACTTTAGGGGTAAAGTGGACCAAAACACAAAACTTAACCAAACTTTCAATTTTCTAAGTATAAAGGGCCCATAATTCCGTCCAAATGCCAGTCAGAGTTACATAACTTTGCCTGCACAGTCTCCTTACGGTAGTTAGTTAGTGTTGCAAGTATGAAAGCAATAGCTTTGATACTTAAGGAATAAAATGGACCTTAACACAAAACTTAACCAAAATTTTCAATTTTCTAAGTATAAAAAGGGCACATAATTCTGTCAAAATGCACGCCAGAGTTATCTAACTTTGCCTGCACAGTCCCCTCATGATAGTAAGTAAGTGTACCAAGTTTGAATGCAATAGCATTGATACTTTCTGAAAAAAGTGGACCTAAACGCAAAACTTAACCAAAATTTTCAATTTTCTAAGTATAAAAAGGGCACATAATTCAGTCAAAATGCACGCCAGAGTTATCTAACTTTGCCTGCCCAGTCCCCTCATGATAGTAAGTAAGTGTACCAAGTTTGAATGCAATAGCATTGATACTTTCTGAGAAAAGTGGACCTAAACGCAAAACTTAACCGGACGCCGACGCCGACGCCGACGCCAAGGGGATGACAATAGCTCATAATTTTTTTTCAAAAAATAGATGAGCTAAAAACTCAATTTTTCGATGATTCAAGGGCTGATACTCAGGAGTGTCTTAGTCAATTTGGCTGATTATCGAACTTGACCTAGATCTTATGACCTCACACATTTTCATGAAGTTTGGCAGAAATTCTATTAAATTTGCTCGAGTTATTGAGCGGAAACAAGAAACAAGAGCATCGCCTTGCGGGTGCGGACCGCTCATCTATTTTTTTTTAAAGGTGAAGGGACCTATCTCAATTTCAATCACAAAGAAGGGAGGGGTGGGGTGGGTGGAGAGGGGTGTATAGTGTGGGTGTGTGGTTATTTATTACATGATCTTCCAAATAAAAATTTGGGGGGGGGGGATTCTTGAGGGGGGGGTGCGTGGGGGATGGTTGGGTGAATCTTAATTGTGGTATGTCAGGTAAGAGTTGTTTTGTCAAACTATCAATCTAATCTAATCATAAATAAAGAAGTTATGACAAGTTTAGCAAAATTTAATCATTTGACCTTGAGAGTCAAAGTCATCCAAAGGTCAAGGTAAAATTCAACAATAGCTTGGTACTTTTGGAATAAAATGGACCAAAACACCAAACTTGACCAAATATTCAATTTTCGAAGTATAAAAAGGGGAAAAAAAAATGTCAAAATGCCAGCTTTAGTTGTGTAACTTTGCCTGCCCAGTCCCCTCATGAAAGTTAGTAAGTGTACCAAGTTAGAATGCAATAGCTTTGATACTTTATGACAAAATTAGACCCAAACACAAAACTTAACGGGACGCCGATGCAGATGCCAATACAGACACCTATGCCAAGGTGATGAAAATAGCTCATATATTTATTTGCAAAAATACAATAATAAAAAAAATTAACCAAGCTTATTTAATTTGCTAAAAACTTTCTGAATAGTGCAGGTTTTTTTTACCATAGACTATATATTTCTTATAGTTGCATTAAATTGGATACAGAAAATTTCACACTGGTAACTATTGCAAAGGTCTTGTTAAAATGCTTCTATGTTTATGCTGTGTTTTTGTGGCATTGTTTTAAGACCTTAAAATAAATACCTAGAACACATTTCTGTATCATAAAAACATACCCTCTCTACTGTATTAAAGAGATGCATGGGCAGCAGGTTTTCATCTCTAACGAAGGCCCTGAAATAAAAACGAAAACATTCATGGAAACTATTGATATAAATATATATATATATTTTATCAAACAATAACACATTTTTATTCACTGTTTTCAAAACTGCATACGCCTGGTTACCAACCTCTGATAAATCTCTGCATTACAAGACTTGCAATGCTCTGAATGATGTTTGTACAATTGCTGGGAGTTCTAGCTGGTCCTGAAATGGGTGGCATGCAGATCTGCTTTAAACTTTGGAAACGGAACAAAATACAGGTGTAAGGGTATCACGTTTAAACGTTTAAACGGTCGCATTTCGTGTTTTGGTCAAAACGTTTACAAAAACTGTTAACGTTTAAACAACAGTCAATATCAATATAAATCAGTTTAGTTCATTACGTTACGACGTTGCAAATCTTGTTAACAGCTGCTGAAAAAGACTCTTATTAAAAACTATTTGTATCACGTGCACCACATGCCCTTTATTTACAATACCGTAAACATAACAATACACCATGTACGGACTAGACGTCTTCAATATTTAACGCGCGTCATCACGAAATTCCCGCCTTTTGTTGCATGAGCATGACCCGAATTGTCTTAACCATTCGACGCGCGTCGGCACGAAGTGAACAAAGACATGTTTCCGACGTTTCTTCATCGGCATTCATTTCAAGAGATATGGCAAACAATCTCCGTATAGGAATATTTTGACATAAATTGAAGTATGCATCTTTTGATGTACATCGTGTTAAGTAAAACATTGACAATTTTAAAACCGGTTTACTCTTATTTAAGGAATGTTGGTTCGATATTAATTCGTCTGTGTTACAAAATATTACGGCATGTAAGTAGACAAAGTGTAACCAATGGTTCGACAACGACGAGAACAGTTGGTTTTAATATGACGTCATTGCGCGAATGGGATATGCACTAAATATAACTTCCGGATATAATTGCTACTTTCAGTTTGGAGATGCGATGGCACTGATGCTTTTAAAACAGACATAAGGATACCATTTAAACGGTAACGTTTCGTTTATTTAATTTCGTTTAAACGTTTAGAAAAATTTGTAAACGTGATACCCTTATACAGGTGTGAAAGGTCTGGTGAGGCAGGGGAATGGTACAGATGCTAATTATACAAGAACAAAAGAGGGCATAATCAAGCTATAATGCTCTTCACACCACTTGGTATAATTCAGTGAATTTTCATAAATATCTCGAACAGCTCTTGGGTTGTATTGCAGAAACATTTTAAGTCATTTCATAAATATTTTTACTTAAGTTAAAAATTACAATGTTTTGTATTTCTTAACTAAATAAAAACATGCATGTGTTTTTGGTTATCCTCAAATATCATAAACATAATGATGTTATTTCGTTGTAATTTTCGATGCTTAACTATTGCAGTATGAAATGAAACACTTAGGAAAAATTCCCAATTTAATAATAAAAATAAAATTTAGCTTAAGATGCTTCTGGAATACCACCCCTGTAATGATTTATTTCAATGACATAAGTAATTGTGTATAAAGTAGTTTCATTAACCCATTTATACCTAGCGTCTAGTAAAAAGGACTTTGCAAACTGCAAAGACCCATATGAGACGCAGCATTATGAATTTCAGTAAGTAATATTCTAAATGTAGAAATAAATATACTAGACATCCCCTATGTTGAAAATAAATTGATCCAATTTAGACGGATGGGAGAGTCTACTAGGCATAAATGGGTTAAAACATCACCAGAAGGTAAAGTACAAAAAGGGGCATAAATCTAGTCAGTGACTGTGACCTCGCACAATGACCCTGAAAAAAAAGCACATAATTTTAATTGAACACTTGTAGTGAACAAGAGATGTGTTTGTCAGAAACACAATGCACCCTATTGCGCCACTTTGAAATAAAATGTTAATATATCATTTGGCAGGTTTAGAAATTATCTCCCTTTTATCACATAACTTCCCTTGGATTGTAATTTTTGACATTTGACCTTGAAGGATGACCTTGACCTTAAAATTTGTTTTTGATTGTATCGTTTTAAAAATATTTTTTCCCTTGTGAAAATGATCTGTACCTGCCAAATGATTTAATATACACATTATCACCCTTTAAAGCTTGTTACTTCCCTTGGATTTGGTTTTTTGACCTTTGACCATGAAGGATGACTTTGACCTTGACCTTGAACCACTCAAAATGGGCAGCTTCATGACACGTGCATGCCAATTATCAAGTTGCTATCTTCAATATTGCAAAAGTTATGGCCAATGTTAAGTTTTTGGACGGACAGAAAGAC
Organism: Dreissena polymorpha; assembly: GCF_020536995.1. NCBI lineage: Eukaryota > Metazoa > Mollusca > Bivalvia > Myida > Dreissenidae > Dreissena > Dreissena polymorpha. Next base: position 22,566,329 of record NC_068369.1, on the reverse strand, counting down.
AGACAAAAAGACAGTTCAACTGCTATATGCCACCTTACCTGGGGCATAAAAATGTGATATGAAGATGTTGCATGTAAAGATTAAAGGTACCTTTTCACATTTTGGTAAATTGACAAAATTGAAAAAAAATTGTTTCAGATTTGCAAATTTTCATTTTGGTCATGATATTTGTGAACAAGAGATGTGTTTGTCAGAAACACAATGCCCCCTATTGCGCTGCTTTGAAGCCATAAATTTGACTATTGACTTCAAGAATGACCTTGACCTTTCACCACTCAAAATGTGCAGCTCCATGAGACACATGCATGCCAAATATCAAGTTGCTATCTTCAAAAATGCAAAGTTATTGCAAAAGTTCAACCAAGTTTAAATTTTTGGGACATAATGACAGATAGTCGGGATGTTAAAGTTTAAAGTTTTGGAACACATGCATACAATTAATGAATGAATGACAGACAGACCAAAAAAACAATATTCCCCCAATCTTTCGATTCCGGGGCATAAAAAACAGAATGATGAACATTTACAATGCTCTAAAATATCCATTATATGCTTTTTTTATTATTTAAAAATCTGAAAATTAGAAAGCGTTGCAACACAAAACCTTTTGAATAATTTGAAGAGATCTGCCATAGTCGTTATATTTTGTGACATTATAATGATTGCTTACATAAAGTATAAAAGCATCACTCACAGTATGAGCAGGGAGGGCAGAGTGGTCTCAGCGTCTAAGCGACAGCCTTTTACTTTTAGTGGTCATCAGGGGTGGCAAAATCTCAAAAAACTATACTTGTCCACGGACAACCATTTAGGAAATTTAACTTGTCCGTTGCTGAACTACACTTGTCCGTTAATGTTTATATAAATTATAAACGCATTTATTGATTAATGTAAAACAATGTGGAATATACAAAAATGAGTATGATTTGCTAGTTTTGTTTATAGTTGTGTTTCAATAGTACATTCATTATAACAGTATATTATAAACAATATAAAGACTTTCTAAAACTTTTAATCTTGCAAAGCTAGTGTTATTAAAACATGTGTTGGACATAAGTACATCGTAATCTTAACAAATTAAACTAGTTAAATATGTCGACCTCATCAGACTGAGGCTCCGCTACTGGTAGCAATTTGATTATCATCAACTGGTAACCATTGAAAATCTGTGAGCCAAGTTTCTTGAAAAGTTCTGGTGCGTTTACTTAGATCATATTTTTTATCATAATCTTTCTTAGTTTGTTTGGGAGGTGGACTGCTCAAAGCTTTGGGTTTCTGCTCCGTTGTTGAAGATTTAAAAAAACTAAATGTTCCATTTTTACCATTAAAGTCGTCTTAAATAACAAGGTAAACCGTGTTTTGATTATCTTACTTTGATACTTTTCATTTCCGTCTGATTGTAAAAATAAAGAAACCAGTCTGTACACTGTCTAACAGTTGGGCCGAATGTTTAAAATGCGGCATGCTCCTGGTCTCTTACAGAATAAGGGAGATCACTGTGCAGGAGAGTGCCCGTATTTTAGCTTGATTGCTCCGCAAATAGCACTGACAATGTAATCACATGTCAACATCTGGTTTTGTAAAACTTAATTACGGCTTTAATACAATGTATTTTTTTGTATACCTGGACCAGATTTTTAAAAAACTTGTTGTCCACGGACAACTTAATTGAAAAAAAATGAGTTGCCCAGACAAGCAAATGTACGACTCGGGCAATTCGGACATTTGATTTCGCCACCCCTGGTCATTGGTTCGAGCCCATTGAGGGTTTTTTTTTTCTTTCTTTATAATGTATTCCAATTTTTTGCTGAATCTTTTTTGATTCAATGTTAACATTTATCAAAATAAAGCGTTTAATGACAAACTTAAATACATTCAAAAATTTGTGAAAAGGTACTTTAAAATAAAGAATGACATGGTGTACAACCCGGTTCAAAAGTTTGAATTGTTTCAAATGGTTTAGCTACAACCATATCATACAGTTTATAAACCATATGATATGCTTTTCATACTTTTGGACCGTTTTGTACGTTAAACCGTATGATCCGAAACCGTTTGATATAAATCGTATCAGACAGTTTATGACGGGTTTTATTCAATATCCAATCAGTCAATCAGTTTGGATACGATTTACGCTAAACCATATGATACGAATTGGAAATTGATGATACAAATAGTGTCATATGGTTTCGCATGGACAAATGAGCGAGTAGCGGTATATGAGCTGAGGCATTGCAGTTTATAATAGAGCAAAAAAACTAACAAATAAACCTTGATTTTAATTGTTGCATAAGAAGTTTTTTTATGATTAAAATTATACAAATAAAAGACACTTATGACACATTAAATATATGAAGAATTTGTATGTATCACAAATGCATTTACAACACTAGTACTTACCTCTTGAAATCCTGTACTACATCCTCAAAAACAGTGAGAACCCTGTAAGAAGAAAAATACCGCATCATGCAAAATAGTTCTAATGAAACCATGTTTTAAAACTATTATGAGCATGCAATACAGATTGATTTTTCACATTGCATGATTTATTGACTTGGAATTTAGCATTTAAAACAAGACTCTTGCCAAGCAATATGTCCCCTACTGGCTCCACCGTTTTCAGATTTTTAGATGGTCGCTTTAGCGACCGTCTAAAGTGCTTAGTGTAAAATTCAGGTCGGAACGGCCTAGGTATGATTAACCCAATTCCCGCTTACTACGCGCAAGAAAGAGTTGTATCATTTATGCAAGAGGTTTGAGTTCTCCAATTATGTTTATTCACAAATGGAAACATTATATTAATATCGTGTTAAATGCAATAGTTTCGAATGGTGTTTTATAGAAAACAATAAAAAAACAATGATCGTATTGTACGTGTCGCAGAGGAGATTGTTTATGAAGATTAAAATAGTCCTCTTTCTGCTTCGTCTGCGTGACGTAGTATTTTCGCTCATCTCATTCATAACTCTGAGGCTGGCGATAAACAAAGGCGAGTCCGGGTGAGAATAACGCACTAGTATAAGGTTACCCTTGTTTATATTCACAGGTCTCAATTAATTATACGTTGACCAAGAGTTCAACAATTACACTGCAACGCTGATATATCGCGGGTAGTGGGATCCAAAGATCGCGAGCGCGATATATCCGGCGCGCGATATAACTCGAGAAATTTCTAACTTAGTTGTATTGCAGTTAATCTGTCAAATTTCCCCAATGTTTTCATTTAACATACGTATCTGTATTTATCATAAAAAACAAAATGTAAATTATATTTTTTATTTTCATGAACGATCGCTCGCGAATCAGCTAAAAAGAAGATTCATTGCCGTCAATTGTGCATAGATTCAAATTTACCCTTATAAATAGTCCAAATGAAGGGAATGAAACAGCGTAACGGTAACGATACAGCGTGTTAAAATTATATTTTATTTAGAGGAAATGTCAATGCCACATAATTCGCGAGATACCACGGTACTTGTTGAAATTTACAACGAAACTTTAAATGGAAATTAATTATCTCAATGTTGTACTCGCTACGAAATTTTTATTTACAAATAAATACATCCACGCCAATTTTCCCGCGCTTTTTATTGGGACAAAGAAATTCATGACCAGTACCGAAATTTTACGATTTATATACCAGTAAACTGCCATTATTACCTTTGCAATGACACTAATTGGTTATTTCTTAAGTGTTAAATCAACCCCAGCCGTGTGTAAACAATACTGTCACTTATCGACTGTTTTTCACGCTTCACTGCGTGCCATAGTAAGCCGCAAAATTTAGGGTGTTAATACTAGCTAGAACCGGTTTTTTGCTTAAGTTAGCGAATTCTCAGATTAAAACATGTCATTAAGTGATCATGCTCGTCGGATTTTTGGGAGCCATAGTCAAAGCGCGATATATTGGACAGCGCGATATACCGGTCCGCGATATATCGGCGTTGCAGTGTATACAGGGATACGATAGACAACATAAAAAATGTTTCATTATCGCTGAAACTGTTAAAAAAACATTTAAATATAACAAGAATATTCTCTAAAAAATGTAGTCTTGCTGTTTTAAAATAAGGTTTGGAATTTTGGTTTCTAAATAACTTAATTCAAAACAAAAGTTTAATTATAGTGTTTTTTACTTGTTAGTCGCATATTTACCGCATTATAATGTGGGTTATAATAGGCAAACCATACATTAGTAAAATTCATTCTGCCTTCGCACATAGAAGGAATGGGTCAATTAGGTTCTGCATTTCCTTTGCTTACTTCATTTAGAGGTCAATTCTTTACGTAATAGCAATCACAAGGCTCCGGCTTCAAAGGAATTGCGGAGCGTTCTTACATAATAAAAGTCGTAGTCGCATGGTATTTGCGTTATGCGTCCTATTTGGTCACGTGGTTCTTTTTCGCGGGTGTTTTGGCATTCATGATATGAGGCTTTTAATAGATGCGCCTGTCGATAATGTCCTCATATGCCTTGTTATGAGTATCTTTCTTCACTATCGAAATATATCGTATGTTTATATTTGATTTAAACGCAGTTTTCTTTCGACTCATTTAAATCACACGTCAATAGCGCCGTCATGCAAAAATGGGTCTTATGTGTTTCGGCAAGCGTTTGTTAAACCCAACATGGCTTTTGAGCAGTCAGGCCATAGGCGATGCTATTCGCTTTAAAATCACTCAATATGTTATGTTTCTCCTTACCAGAAGGAGGGATGGCTGAGTGGGCTATTTATATGATGGGCGCATATGGAATAAGACCCATTTTCGCATGACGAGGGTCATTACAAATCTCATTGCGAATTGAAAATACCACATTTAAGAACAATGCTTTTTGATACAAAATTGAGTTCAAAATAGCAAACTTGTTAATAATGGCAGCCTATCCACACATTAAGGAATGATTTCCAGACGTGCTGACCAAGTACGGCAAACATTGTGGTATGATAATTAAACGATTTTCTCTTATCGTGACACTATACTATTTCGCTAATGATTGTTTTCTCATCTTGGAGGTGAAAGTGAAATTCTGCGAGATGGATTGTAACGCGTAATTGTAACAGGGCCACAATTTGTGTTGTTTGAGCATACAGAGAGTAGTCCGGAATTTTTTACACTGAACAGTGCTACATCCTTTGAAATGAGCACATACGCGGTGATGTAGCAAAAATTCAGAGGTTGTATCTCGAATCAGCTTATTAAATATTCGAAAATATTCATGCGTGTCTGTTGGCGTTATGTAAAAGTCACTAAGATGAAAACTGAAACAGCTACGCCTAAAAGCGCATAAGTGCTCTATACCTATGTTTATGTTAGCGTTGTTGACACTGTGTGAACTGCTCGGGTAACAAGTAAAGCATAAACAGCAATGTTTATATACTTTTATTCCTCCATATACAAGATACGAAGATAATTGTATATTTTGAATTTGTATATGGTGTCAAAAATCAAAAGTTTTGTACACGGAACTTTCATTATGAATATATATTCTTGGTGAGATAGTCATTTGATATTAGAAAAAATATTCTTTTAATATGATGGTGACTGCAAATTTTCTTTATATTAAGTTCTCATTACCATTTTCATCATACTTTCTATGCTTTCAGAACTTCCAAAAAGCATGTTGTTTTTATTTTGTCTTAGTTATTTCTATGAAAAAATAAGGATGATAAAAAGTGCACACAAAACTCGACCCATGCGCTATGACACACACTTTATAAAGTTGAATGGCGTGTGTTCATTTCAAACTTGCGATTGATTTCCAAAAATGAATTGCGTGTTAAATTATGCAATAGCGAACATCTTCAGCGCCTTCAGCGCTTTGATTATTTATTTGTTGCCATAGCAACCAGAATTTTTGAGAAGAAAGAAAATCAAGTGACGTGCATAATGTCCATATTGCCATCTATCCATGTTTCAAGTTTCATAAAAAAATATTATGAAGTTTTAAAATTATTGCAGGATCCAGAAAACCACCATTTTCAGCAGTATTTCTAGTCTATTTGTTGCCATAGCAACCAGAATTTTTGACGCAGGAACATAATGAAATAACGTGCATAATGTTCGTATTGCAATCTATCCATGTTTTAAGTTTCATGAAAAAATATTAAAAACTCTTTAAGTAATGGCAGCTTCAAGATAAGTGTGACAAACTCATGGGCACAGAGAGCTCAAACAAAAAGTCCCCTCCGGTGAAGCCGGTAGGGGACAAAAATATATAAATTGTAACACTAATGTCGAAAAGGTTATAAACAGTCAGCCAAATCACAAGTTACAAGTCAGATCTTTCAAGAAAGAAGAACCAAACAGAACTAAACATGTGAAACAGATACTAAAGCCCCCAAACATGGACAACAAGAGATTGCCAAGCAATATTGTCCCCTACCGCTGAAATTCCGCCCTTGTCAGTTTGTTTTTTTTAATATATTTTTTGCCATAGCAACTAGAATTCTTGACCTAGAAACAAATGAAATGACCTGCATAATCTCCATGTTGCCATCTATCCATATATCAAGTTTCATTAAAAAATATGAAGAACTTTAAAAAGTTATCGCAGAATTTGGAAAAGTGTGACAGATTGACAGACTGACTGAGAGACAGAGCGCAAACCATAAGTACCCACAGGTTTCACCGGTAAGGGACAAAAGTATGAAAGAGCCTGAATTTCTGAGGTGTGGTCCCATATATTCTGTATTTAGAGGGAAAAAAACTATGGTCGTATTTCTCATGTCACATAGTTTTAAAGTTTAAGTTTAGGTTCCCTTTGGGAACATTAAGCAGAGCAAGACTTTGAAGTATAATTTTTTTTTATTTACCTTTTGCATGCTGGGAAATTTGTCGTTTGCTAAAATGTTGTCTGCTGAATTTCTAAAATTAGCATTTTTTTTAGAATTTTAAAAAAGAATTCTATCAGAATAGCAAACAATTTGGATCCTGATGAGACACCACGTAAAGATACCAGTTTGTGAAAAGCCAGCTGCCCTAGGCACCTATCCGAGAGCTATAACTGGTCTGTCAGTCTGTGGCCTTCGTCTCAAGCATGTACAATAATGTTCATTTTTAAAAATCATTTACTTTAAAAAAAATTACATAAAAGTGTGCTTTGGTTGATTTTTTTTGTTTTATTTCCAAAATACTTTAAAATGTACTTGATTCCTCACATCAGCATAATGAAATGTTTTGCAATGTAAATTATAGACCTATATTAACACTCTTCATATTCACAATATTGCTATATTAACCCATTTATGCCCAGTGGACTCTCTCATCCTTCTAAATTGGATCAATTTATTTTCTAAATTAGGGATGTCTAGTATATTTATTTCCATATTTAGAATATTTCTTACAGAAATTCCTTTCAGCACACAGCGCAGACCCTGATGAGACGCCGCATCATGTGGCGTCTCAACTGGGTCTATGCTGTTTGCAAAGTCCTTTTTTCTAGACGCTAGGCATAAATGGGTTAATTATAAATGTAGCAGAAATAGTATGATGATTATTGTTGTGCAAACTTTTAAAAGATGTTCAAAAACAAATTTCTTTGCATGGTCCTGGCATAATACAGAACTTAATTTAATACAGAACCAGGAGTGTTAAGAAAGAAAATGGAAATATTTTGTTGTTTTTCAATGTGAACATTTTGGTCCATATGATGCTTGTTCTTAGAGTAAAAATCATATGTTTAATGATTTCCTTTATGTATATAAACTGTAGCCTCTGTAAGACAAGGAATACTTTACCCAAGGTTTAAACCTATTTGGTTTTAAAGTTTATGATAGAAATATAACAAAGACTTACGTCATCTGTTCGTACAATTGTGCCGTGCGCACATTTTGTCGTACAGCGTCTTCCTGCATCATCTGGATATAAATAAACATACTTTATAGAATGACAAAATAGTGCAACATGGCATTGTTAACTCTTTCAGAGCTGGAACCAAAATTTGAAGGCCTTCGCAAACAGTTTGGATCCAGATGAGACACCACAGAACGTGGCGTCTCATCAGGATCCAAACTGTTTGCTATTTTGATAATATTCTTTGAATTTTTTTTATTTTTTTTTATAGAAATTCAGCAGACAACATTTTAGCAGACGACATGCAAAGGGTTAAAGTTTGGTTGATTTTAATGAGCAGGCACTTAATTTTGTCCCACAGATCCAAGCAAATTTAATGTTTTTCTTCATCAGATTGTACTATTATTTAACCCTTTCAGAGCTGGAACCGAATTTTAAAGGCCTTTGCAAACAGTTTGGATCCAGATGAGACGCCACAGAACAAGGTGTCTCATCAAGATCCAAACTGTTTGCTATTCTGATAGTATTCTTTGGAAAAAATTGAAGAAAATGCTAATTTTAGAAATTCAGCAGACGACATTTTAGCAGACAAAAAATTTCCCAGCATGCAAATGGTTAACAAACCAACCAAAGTGCCTCAAATCCAGATTCACAAGTCAGTTAAGTCACCTGTGACGTTCCTATTAAAAATATTCCATCCCATTTCGTTCTAAAGAACATTTCAGTACTAGTATTTAAAACAAGAGCTGTCAGAGGACAGCGCCCTTGACTATTCGATTGCTTGACAGTATAATGTAAGCCATCATGAGGTAATTGTTCAAATTATTCAATAAGGTCAAGGTAATAGTTCAGGTATATATTCCACAATCTATTGAACATTTTTAAAGACATAAAACAAAGTAATAAGATTTTATTTCAAGTTTGATAGCAAAAGCTTGGGTGGGAAGTTTGGATGGTCCTTTTGTTGAAAAAGTTCACATGAAACTATAGATTGTTCAAGGTCGCTGTGGTGTGTTGGATATGGTGTCTGCCTAGCGATAGGGAGGTCATGGGCTTGATCTCTACTGTGGGAGTATTCTTAACCCTTTGCATGCTGGGAAATTTGTCGCCGGCTAAAATGCCGTCTGCTGAATTTCTAAAATTAGCATTTTCTGCAATTTTTTTCAACGAATACTATCAGAACAGCAAACAATTTGGATCCGGATGAGATGCCACATTCTGTGGCGTCTCATCTGGATCCAAACTGTTTGCAAACGTCTTCAAAATTTGGTTCCAGCACTGAAAAAGTTAAAGGTCAAAGTGGTGTGTTGGATATGGTGTCTGCCTAGCGATAGGGGGGTCCTGGGCTTGATCTCTACTGGTTCTAGTTCCAGGAAAAGGACTCTATAGAGCATTTCAAATAAGCGTAAGGCTTTCTATGCAATCAAGCTAAAATAAAGTATGTGTTTTGAAATTTTGATGTTCATTTCAATTTAGAGGGTCATTATATACTACAGATACTGATGCTGATGTGAAATAGTAAAAGTCGGAAATAAAATGGTCTGCTCTTGTTTATAGGTTGGGGTCATGTTGGTTAACACGTATGCAAAATATAAAAGCAAAATGTCAAAGGACATAGGAAATATTTGGGGTAGAACGCAAACTTTAACATAGATTTATCAATAATATGCATATTCTATGTAAAAAAGGGGCAATAATTCTGTCAAAATGCTTGATACAGTTGTCTGCTCATGATTGTAAACAAGTATGCAAAATATGAAAGCAATATGTCAAGGGACATTGAAAACATTTGGGGTAGTACGCAAAATTTAACATTTGCATGATCATCGAAACGGAAACGGCAACGCCGACGCCGGGGTGAGTAGGATAGCTCCACTAAATATATATATTTCATATATAATAGTCGAGCTAAAAAGAAAAAGTGGATCACACCAGGGCTCAAATATTAAAGGCTCAAGTCTCAACCACTTTGCCTTTTATGCAGCTAAAGAGTTTTAATTAATGGTAACCTGCCCTAAATTTGAAAAGTGTAACACTATACTTCTTTGATATACTTGTTCTATATGGCTTTAGATATTGCATGGGCATTTTGACATTATTTTATTTAGTACAAACATTTATCAACCCAGACGTAAGGGATTCTTATAAATTTAAATAATGATAGTTGATACTGTATGTTAAATGAATTATCAGGAATGGACATGGGTAATTTTTGTTTATACTATTAATAGTTTATAGTTTTTTTCACAAACCTAGCTTATTCAGGTGTAGGCACATATATTTTGTTACGCTATCTTAGATATTTTTAACTTTCCATGCCCACCTAATTCTTTTTGGGGTACCAAACATTATATATATATATATAAACAAAAAAACACAACATTTTTCTCAGAATTGATAATTCATGCCATAAATTTTCTTGCCAACTTTAATTGGGATGTTTTTTACTGAAAAAGTTTTAAAACAGAAGACAGATTTGGGCCTTTAAACAATTTACAGGTATTCATTCAAACAAGTCAAAATTAGCAACCTAAAACAGTTTGAAATATTTACTTTCATATGAAAAAATATTGTTTAACATTCTAAAATGTGCGGCTGCACATTTAAATAAAATGAAAAACACTGAAACATAATAAATATGTAACAAGAGCACTGCATAATGAGTGCCAACCCTCAGCTGCGGGTGCAGTTTTAAATAAATGAAAGCTTGTCAGATTTTTTTAAACAAGAGCACCGCATAACGGGTGCCACGCTCGGCTGCGAAAGCTTGTCAGAATTTTTTTTATTTATTTTTTTAGAGGTCATAGTGACCTTGACCTTTGACCTAGTGACCCAACAAGAGATGTGTTTGTCAGAAACACAATGCCCCCTACTGCGCCGTGTTGATAGATATATGTTATATTGGCATGTAACCGGTAGCCAGTCTATTATATGTTGTATAAGGTTTATGTCCCTTTTGTACTCTTCGTAATAAAGTAATTAACATGGTAGCAGTGTAGTGGGAATTTTCTCGCCAGAAAACAGAAAAATAGACACTGTTTCCGACCTTCTATCGAATATTGATCAACACAAGAAGAAAGATGGCAGAATCGTCATTCAGACTGCCTAGTTTGCTGAACGTCACCGACGGGAATGTGACAGAGAACTTCAAGAAGTGGAAGCGGGAATTCGAAGTCTACATGACGGCAACCGGATCTGACAAAAAGGACGCTAAGGTGCGTGTCGCAATACTTCTGCACTGTGCAGGACCAAATATCCTTGACATATATGATCAGGCAACGTGGATCACATAAACGATCCCGTCAAGGTCCTACAAATGATAGAAATCTATTGTAACCCCCGCAAAAATGAAGTTCTTGAATCGCACAGTTTCTGGTCAATGCCTGTCCAAGAGCCATTTGACAATTTCTTAACAGAGTTAAGAAAACGAGCCTCAACCTGCAACTTCAAGGACACTGACAGAATGATCCATGATAAGATAGTATTTACCACATCAGGTAAATTACAAGAACTATTATTAAGAGAAGACAAGCTTGATTTAAAAGAAGCGGTCAAATTATGTCGAGCATATGAACAATCATTGAAACATGTTCAGGAAATAAGAGACAAAGATGTAAACAAAGTACAGCAAAGTACAGCCAGACCAAAAAAGAACACTGTGCGAAACAAAACAAGCTACCAACCACAGCCGCAATCACAGCCGTGTGATTACTGCGGTAAACTCCATGCTCCGAAAAAGGAAGAATGCCCTGCATGGGGCAAGAAATGTTCCAAATGCGGACACATGAATCATTTCCAAGCTAAATGCAGAACTTCTGTTCACATGGTCCAAGTTGAAAATGCTGAACTTGAAAGTGATGACTTCTGGTTAGCACAATTTGACTCTAGAACCCGAGTAATAGCTACAATGGTAGTATGCAATGACTGTACTGTGAAATTTCAAGTCGACACAGGTGCTGAGATCAACCCGATTAGCCAGAAATTTGTGAGCAAATCACAGGTCAAAGGTAACGCATCTACACTAAAAATGTGGAACAAAACGACGATGAAACCACTTGGTGAAGTGACACTTCCTGTAAAAAATCCAAAAATCGACAATATTTATGATGTCAGATTCATTTGTCCCTAACGACTTCCAGAACCTGTTAGGGTTGAAAACTGGTGCAAGAAATGAACCTGATAAAACATTAACACAGGTGCCTTTGTGGGGGAAGTTGAAAAAGATCTTGGTGATCTATGTGAAGCTAAGCTCTACGTAGAAGAAGATGCCAAACCAGTTGTTTTGCCAGCACGAAAGATACCAATCGCCATCCAAGGCCAAGTGAAACAAGAACTTGACAAGCTTGTAGAAAGAGGTATTCTTGTTCCAGTCAAAGAGCCTACTGAATGGGTGAACCAGATGGCCGTGGTACGAAAATCTTCAGGGTGCCTGCGTATCTGCTTAGACCCCCAGCCTCTAAACAAAGTGCTGGAAAGACAGCAGTACAGACTTACCACATTTGATAAGGTCGTGCCAAATCTCAACCAGGCAAAGTTGTTCACCAAAATGGAAGTCAAAGAAGCATTCTGGCATGTGCGATTAGATGAAGAGTCGAGCAAGCTCACAACGACGATAACCCCTTTTGGACGATTCTGATGGTCAAGCTTACCATTTGGGCTATGTGTATCAAGTGAGATCTTTGCGAGAAAGCTAAACAAAGCTTTGAACGGTCTTGAAGGCATTTTTGTGATCGCAGATGATATCATCGTTGTTGGCTGCGGGGAAACAGAACAATCAGCAAAGTCAGACAATGACCGCAAACTGAAATCACTTGCAAAACGATGCTCAGAACAGAACATTATTCTGAATGAAGAAAAGACAAAGTTCGGAAAAGAAGTGATCTTTCATGGACACAGAATAACAGACAAAGGTGTTCTGCCCGATGAGAACAAAGTGAAAGCAATCCAAAACATGCCGAAGCCGAAAAATGTCACAGAGGTTCGACAAATCTGCGAACTAGTGCAATACATGAGCAAATTTCTACCTGATCTTGCGTCGACCATGGAGCCCATTCATCAACTAACGCGTAAAGATGCCAAGTGGGAATGGACAAATGAGTGTGACGAAAGCTTAGAAAAAGTGAAAGAGCAAATCACGAGCGCCCCAGTTTTGGCGTACTTTGATCCTGAAAAAAAATGTTGTGCTGCAAGTGGACTCATCGCAACACGGACTGGGTGCATGTCTTCTGCAGGATGGACATCCTGTGGAATTCGCCTTGCGTGCTCTAACCCGCGCTGAGCGAAAATGGGCGCAAATCGAAAAAGAAGCACTAGCAATTCTATATGGACTGATGCAATTTGACCAATACATCTTTGGAATCAAAGTAGTAGTGCAGAACTATCATAAACCATTAGAGACTATTTTGAAAAAGCCTTTGGGACAAGCGCCAAAACGACTACAAGATATAATTATAAAAATCCTGAGGTATGACATTGAGTTCCAGTTTGTGAAGGGCTCAGATCTCGTGATCACGGATGCTCCGAGTCGTGCATACCCAGAATCAAAGGAAAATTAAACTGCAGATCGGTTGGACATTCAAAATGTCAAAAATGGTGCATTTGACCAGTTTCCAGATGCAAAAATTCTGGAAATCAGACGTGCGACAGAAAAAGATTCGTCAATGCAAGAGTTTAGCACTTGAAAATTACTGGATGGCCGAAAAAAATTTACATTAGTGCTGAACTCGGACAATATCACCCTCTCAGAGATACTCGCAGTGTGCAAGATGGAGTGATCTTCAAAGGTGAAAAAATAGTTATTCCAAAATGCCTGAGAAAAGAAATGCTGCAAAGACTGCACAAAGCACATCTAGGTTATGATAGTATGGACAGAAGAGCCCGCGGAACGATCTTCTGGTCGGGTATGAGAGCAGAACTGAAAGAGTTCACGAAAAAATGTGTACAGTGTGAGGACAGAAAACCTCCCCCTCAACAGGAAAAGTTGAAACAACATAGTGATGGACTAGGACCTTGGGACAAGGTCGGATCCGACTTGTTCCAAATACAAAACAGATTATATCTCGTCGTCGTAGACTACCACTCAAGCTTCATCGAAGTGGATTTTCTGACAGCGGCAACCAGTCAGCAAGTGACTGACAAAATGAAGAAACACTTTGCTAGATTCGGAATTCCCAGAGAACTGATAACCGACGGTGGACCCCAGTATATGTCCACAGAATTCTGTAACTTTACACAGAAGTGGGGTATAAAGCATCACATCACGTCGCCCCACCACTCAGCATCAAATGGTAAAGCTGAGAGTGCTGTGAAAGCCATAAAGACACTGATCATCAAGTGCCACGAGTCGCGTACGGACCCGATGGAGGCGATCCTGGAGCAACGAAATACCCCTCGTGTCGACACAAAGAGGAGTCCAGCTGAGATGATGATGAATCGAAAGCTTCGCACCATGGTACCTTCGCGCGTGAAAGCAGAGCCAAGTTGTGAATCACGAGTGAAACGTAAGAAATCTGTGAAAAAATGGTTTGATCAAAAAGCGCACGATCAACCAAAAGTAAAAATCGGTCAATCAGTGTATTTCCATAAGCAGAGCAAAAAGTCCTGGCAGAAAGGCATAGTTGAAAATATAAATGGTGATCGATATATCGTGCGTAGTGAAGAAAGTGGGCTGTATGCCAGAAATTGTGTTCATATGCGTCCGACAAAAGTCTAAGTGCAGATTCGCGAGCAATCTCCACCTCGTTATGGCGATATGAATTCTGAAACTCGTAATCAAAGCGCGCCAAAGACGCATGAAACTACTCGTATGACTGCAACATCTTCAGCAGGCAACACAACAGCAGCCTCTGAATCAGAACCAACAGCAGCTTCGGAATCCGGCCTGAGCAGATACAACCGAAGGACCCGCGGAAACATTCAAAGACCCCAGTGTCTTGAGGGTTTTGTGTGAAATCAATGAATAGTTTTCATATGTCTAAGACTGAAGATTAGATTTAAGGAAAGAGATTTTAGCTACCAGCTTGATAATTTGATCAGAGTTTTAAAATGTCAAGAAATGACAAACTGTTTGAACATGTTTAATTCTATTCAAGTTAGTAAAATACAAACTGTTTGAACACTTAATTCTAGTCAAGTTTGTAAAAGTTTATATGTTTAGACTGTTCTAAGAGTGATTACTATTGTTAAGTGATCTTAGTTTTATAAGTTAATACTATTTTTAGAGTTGAAACCATTGTCTTGATCATTTGAATTAATATTGTTAATGGATCTTAATAATATTGTTTTTAAAGAAGGGGGATGTTGATAGATATATGTTATATTGGCATGTAACCGAATGTAACCGATAGCCAGTCTATTATATGTTGTATAAGGTTTATGTCCCTTTTGTACTGTTTGTAATAAAGTAATCAACACACCGCATTGAAATAAAATTTATATTTATCATTTGGTAGGTATAGAAATCATCTCCCTTTAAAGGTTATTACTTCCCTTGAATTTTTCCCATCCAACCAGGGGGGGGGGGGGGGGGGGTAGGGGGAGAGGGTCTCACAGTCAATTATGATCATGTCAGACATCACTGACAACCAAGGCCTGTGGTTTAATAGAGATCATAGCCAGAGTTGATCATGTATCAATGGACATAAGTCCACAGGTATGTAATGAACATCAAAGAAATTATAATTATATCATTTAAAAAAAAACTTTGGGTTATAAATAATCAAAATAATAAATCTGTACAGTAACTGTGAAAAGAACTTCAATTCTTGGTAAGGAAATATATAATATGAGATTTATAATTATATAAATAACTTCCCTTGAAAATGATTGTCTGTAACAAATGTCTATTTTTAGTAGCAAATAATTAAAAGCCACTACTGTGACTGTAGATTCACCACTCAAAATGTGCAGCTTCATGAGATACACATGCATGCCAAATTAAAAAAGTGGCTATGTTCAATATTGAATAATTTTCTCCCTTTTTAAAGCTTATTACTTCCCTTAAATCTGTATTTTTTACCGTAGACCGTAAAGGATGCAGGGCTTCCCCTGGCTCAAAAATTTCTATAGCTAACATTTTAGCCAATTGGATTTTTTTGTAGCCAAATTTTAGAAACTGTAGCCAAAGTTTTAGCCAAGCATTTGGGACCGCCTCGTGAAAGTCTAGGGGTGTAAGAACATTATTTAAAGTATTCATGTATGTACATTATTATATTGATTTTATTCTTATAACCTTTTGATTTTTCATGTTTTGAAATGTTGTTTTTCTTCAACATGCTACATCCAGATGTACATTAAATGAATTTGATCTTTGAAACTGTATGCATATTTTGCAATACATGGTTTTGGATTTTGCATTGTAATTTAACCACTTGAATTTCGAAAGCCAAATATCTTTGAACGATCTATTGTCAGATTTGATTTTTTTAGAGCGATTCAATACATTCGTCAGCGTCCAAAGGACGCTTATTGCCTAAGGTTGCCATAATGACAAACGCAATTCTGACATATTTGCTGGAAATGTTTAGGCTTCTATTCCCATAAACCTGTCGTCATTCACAATTGCATAACATTAAGACTATGATCTTTAACAAACATTGCAAACTATTAACAAACTACACGAAATTAAATTCAATTACCAATTTCTTTACTTACGTTCATTGTGTGACTTAGTTGATAATTTGCTAACTGCTATTACTCAAATTGATTGGAATTGGTAGCAGTCTTTAATCAGTGTTTATTGTTTATCTTAGCCGATAAGATGTTCGAAAACACCTTTTATTTTCACACCAGCAAGCATTCTATACATAGATGGTGACGTCACTGCCAGTACACAATGCATCAGCAAGTTTCCTTTGTTTCGATGACCGGTTCTGACCGGTGTTGCTGCAGACTGCGTATCAAATTTTCTGGTTAATAACACAATGCTGTATTGACGCACAGTCGACGGTTTAAAGAGTTTACTATCTGGGATGGTACTTGACAGGCAAAAAACGTTTCGCAGAGCATTTTCGCCAACCGAGAATTTTATTTGCCGAATTTGCGAAATTTTCGCCAACGGCGAATTTGGCGAACGACAGCGGAAGCCCTGAGGATGACCACGACCTTTTACCACAATGTGTTTGTTAGAAACACAATGCCGCCTACTGTGCCGCTTTGATTTATTTAACAAAAATATATACGTGGGCAGGTCAGATAACTATGTCCATTTATAGCTTATTACTTCCCTTGACTTTGTTTTTTCGACCCTAGACCTTGTTGGATGATGTTCACCTTGAAATTTTACCACTCAAAATGTGTAGCTTCATGAGATACACATGCATACAAAATATCAAGGAGCTATCTTCAATATTTAAAAAGTTATGGCACATGTTAAGGTTTGAGCACCACACCTACGGCGGACAGCAGACAACGAGCTGGCTATGACAATAGCTGGGGTTTTCTCCGAAAACAGCCTCTCGTAAAAATTTAGAGGTCACAGTGACCTTGACCTAGTGACCCAAAATGGATGTGGCATGTATAACTCGTCAAGGTGCATCTACATATGAAGTTTCAAAAGTTTTAGGTGGAAGCACTTTGATTTGAGATGTTAAGGTTTTAGCACAATGCCTATGGGGGACGGTGGACGACAGGACACAACATGACCAGCTGGCGATGACAATACCTCTGATTTTCTCTGAAAACAGCCAAGCTAACAAGAAATGTGTTTGTCAGAAACACTATGTCCCCTTCTGCTCCGCTTTGATTTAGTTTTTTTGACCTTTGACCTTGAAGGATGACCTTGACCTTAACCTTTTACGACTCAAAATGTGCAGCTCCATGATATACACATGCACGCCAAATATGAAGTTGCTATCTTCAATATAGCAAAAGTTATTGCAAAAGATTAAAGTTGGCACAAACAGACAGACAGACAGACAGGGCAAAAACTATATGTCCCCCACTTTAGTGGTGGGGGACATAAAAATGACGAAGTTTATGATGCTATTAAAGTGTAAAACAAGGGCTGTTTGTAAAACATGCATGCCCACCATATGGGCTCTCCGTTGAAGTGACAGCCATTGTGTGAATATGTTTTTTGTCACTGTGACCTTGACCTTTGATCTAGTGACCTGAAAATCAATAGGGGTCATCTGCCAGTCATGATCAATGTACCTATGAAGTTTCATGATCCTAGCCATAAGCGTTCTTGAGTTATCATTCGGACGTCATTTTACTATTTTGGGTCACCGTGACCTTGACCTTTGACCTAGTGACCTGAAAATCAATAGGGGTCATCTGCGAGTCATGATCAATCTATCTTTTAAGTTTCATGATTCTAGGAATAAGCGTTCTTCAGTTATCATCCGGAAACCATTTTACTATTTCTGGTCATCGTGACCTTGACCTTTGACCTAGTGACCTGAAAATCAATAGGGGTCATCTGCGAGTCATGATCAATCTACCTATCAAGTTTCATGATCCTAGGCCTAAGTGTTCTTGAGTTATCATCCGGAAACCATTTTACTATTTCGGGTCACTATGACCTTGACCTTTGACCTAGTGACCTGAAAATCAATAGGGGTCATCTGCAAGTCATGATCAATCTACCTATTAAGTTTCATGATCCTAGGAATAAGCGTTCTTCAGTTATCATCCGGAAACCCTTTTACTATTTAGGGTCACTGTGACCTTGACCTTTGACCTAGTGACCTGAAAATCAATAGGGGTCATCTGCGAGTCATGATCAATGTACCTATGAAGTTTCATGATCCTAGGCCTAAGTGTTCTTGAGTTATCATCCGGAAACCATTTTACTATTTCGGGTCACCATGACCTTGACCTTTGACCTAGTGACCTCAAAATCAATAGGGGGCATCTGCGAGTCATGATCAATGTACCTATGAAGTTTCATGATCCTAGGCACAAGCGTTCTTGAGTTATCGTCTGACAACCACCTGGTGAACGGACCGACAGACCGACATGAGCAAAGCAATATACCCCCTCTTCGAAGGGGGGCATAAAAATGAAACACAACTACAGATAAAGGCTTGAACCTTGCTTTACAAAATACAGTCGCTTCTTTTTTATTACCATTTTTTTATTTTACAGTGAATACAAACTTACATGAACACTATGTGACAATAGAGGCAAAGTGAACACAGACATATGGGTCGGTGGGTAGCAAGGTGAACACAGACATATGGGTTGATTTGGTAGCACAGGGAGCACAGACATACGTGTCGATATGGTAACACAGTGAACACAGACAAATGGGTTGATATAGTTACCCAGTCAAAACAGACATACCAGTCGATATGGCTGCACTGTGAACAAAGACATATGGGTTGATATGGTTGCACTGCGAACACAAGACATATGGGTCAATATGGTTGCGCAGTGAACACAGACATTTGAGTCTATATGGTTGCACTGTGAACACAGACATATTGGGTGATAGGGTTGCACTGTGAACACAGACACTTTGGATGATATGGTTGCACTGTGAATACAGACATATGGGATCATATGGCAACACAGTGAACACAAGACATATGAGGTGATATGTTTGAACTGTGAACACAGACATATGGGGTGATATGGTTGCACTGTGAACACAGACACTTGGGATGATATGGTTGCACTGTGAACACAGACATATGGGATGATATTATTGAACAGTGAAAACAGACATATGGGGTGATGTTGTTGCACTGTGAACACAGACATGTGTGATGATATTGTAACACAGTGCACACAGACATATGGGATGATATGATTGCATAGTGAACATAAGAAATGGGATTATATGGTAGCACAGTTAACACAGATATATATGGAAGCATGGAGGCAGAGTGAACACAGACACATCAGGCAAATGGATGGCAGAGTTAACACAGACACATTAGGCGACTTGATGGCAGAGTTAACACAGACACATTAGGCGACTTGATTGCAGAGTGAACATAATTATATACATTAGGCGACTTGATGGCAGAGTGAACATATAATTATACATTAGGCGACTTGATGGCAGAGTTCACAGACACATTAAGCGACTTGATGGCAGAGTGAACATAATTATATACATTAGGCGACTTGATGGCAGAGTGAACACAGACACATTAGGCGACTTGATGACAGAGTGAGCACAGACACATTAGGCGACTTGATGGCAGAGTGAACATATAATTATACATTAGGCGACTTGATGGCAGAGTGAACACAGACACATTAGGCGACTTGATGGCAGAGTGAACATAATTATATACATTAGGCGACTTGATGGCAGAGTGAACACAGACACATTAGGCGACTTGATGGCAGAGTGAACATAATTATATACATTAGGCGACTTGATGGCAGAGTGAACACAGACACATTAGGCGACTTGATGGCAGAGTGAACACAGACACATTAGGCGACTTGATGGCAGAGTGAACACAGACACATTAGGCGACTTGATGGCAGAGTGAACACAGACACATTAGGCGACTTGATGGCAGAGTGAACATAATTATATACATTAGGCGACTTGATGGCAGAGTGAACATATAATTATACATTAGGCGACTTGATGGCAGAGTTCACAGACACATTAAGCGACTTGATGGCAGAGTGAACATAATTATATACATTAGGCGACTTGATGGCAGAGTTCACAGACACATTAAGTGACTTGATGGCAGAGTGAACATAATTATATACATTAGGCGACTTGATGGCAGAGTGAACACAGACACATTAGGCGACTTGATGGCAGAGTGAACACAGACACATTAGGCGTCTTGATGGCAGAGTGAACATATAATTATACATAAGGCGACTTGATGGCAGAGTGAACACAGACACATTAAGCGACTTGATGGCAGAGTGAACACAGACACATTAGGCGACTTGATGGCAGAGTGAACACAGACACATTAGGCGACTTGATGGCAGAGTGAACATATAATTATACATAAGGCGACTTGATGGCAGAGTGAACACAGACACATTAGGTGACTTGATGGCAGAGTGAACACAGACACATAAGGCGACTTGATGGCAGAGTTAACACAGACACATTAGGCGACTTGATGGCAGAGTTAACACAGACACATTAGGCGACTTGATGGCAGAGTGAACATAATTATATACATTAGGCGACTTGATGGCAGAGTGAACATATAATTATACATTAGGCGACTTGATGGCAGAGTGAACACAGACACATTAGGTGACTTGATGGCAGAGTGAACACAGACACATTAGGCGACTTGATGGCAGAGTGAACATATAATTATACATTAGGGGACTTGATGGCAGAGTGAACACAGACACATTAGGCGACTTGATGGCAGAGTGAACACAGACACATTAGGCGACTTGATGGCAGAGTGAACACAGACACATTAGGCGACTTGATGGCAGAGTGAACATATAATTATACATTAGGCGACTTGATGGCAGAGTGAACACAGACACATTAGGCGACTTGATGGCAGAGTGAACACAGACACATTAGGCGACTTGATGGCAGAGTGAACACAGACACATTAGGTGACTTGATGGCAGAGTGAACACAGACACATTAGGCGACTTGATGGCAGAGTGAACATATAATTATACATTAGGCGACTTGATGGCAGAGTGAACACAGACACATTAGGCGACTTGATGGCAGAGTGAACACAGACACATTAGGCGACTTGATGGCAGAGTGAACACAGACACATTAGGCGACTTGATGGCAGAGTGAACATATAATTATACATAAGGCGACTTGATGGCAGAGTGAACACAGACACATTAGGCGACTTGATGGCAGAGTGAACACAGACACATTAGGCGACTTGATGGCAGAGTGAACACAGACACATTAGGCGACTTGATGGCAGAGTGAACATAATTATACACATTAGGCGACTTGATGGCAGAGTGAACACAGACACATTAGGCGACTTGATGGCAGAGTGAACACACGACACATTAAGCGACTTGATGGCAGAGTGAACACAGACACATTAGGCGACTTGATGGCAGAGTGAACACAGACACATTAGGTGACTTGATGGCAGAGTGAACATATAATTATACATAAGGCGACTTGATGGCAGAGTGAACACAGACACATTAGGCGACTTGATGGCAGAGTGAACACAGACACATTAGGCGACTTGATGGCAGAGTGAACATATAATTATACATAAGGCAACTTGATGGCAGAGTGAACACAGACATATTAGGCGACTTGATGGCAGAGTGAACACAGACACATTAGGCGACTTGATGGCAGAGTGAACACAGACACATTAGGCGACTTGATGGCAGAGTGAACATATAATTATACATTAGGTGATTTGATGGCAGAGTGAACACAGACACATTAGGCGACTTGATGGCAGAGTGAACACAGACACATTAGGCGACTTGATGGCAGAGTGAACACAGACACATTAGGTGACTTGATGGCAGAGTGAACATATATATTTATAAACTGTTAGTGTTATCATAAGAGTGTTAACATAGCAAAGAAGAGCAGATATGTATCTTTTGATTTATTTGTTTTGTTATTTGTCATATAATGATTCCCTGGTCACATTTACTATCATCATTTACATATTTTGGTAAACTGCTACTGATTTTTCATAAATATTTTTACTTTTATTAAAATATTTTCTGTTCTTTATATTGTGCTGTTTGTATGTTAGCATTGAACATATTTTTGAATTTTTATAAAGAAAGATGTGAATGGCGTGGTTATACCATGGTGTCAAGAAGAGGTATTATAAATCTGTTTAATCTGTTGATGCTTGAAAGTTATCAACCAGGTTTAAGTGATGCACAAAGGAATTTGACACGTTCATCTTTTGTTTTACAATTGCAAACAAAAGGATATAGCCGTTACCAGGGTTCAATTCCTGCAATTGCGGCGCACTGAACTGGGAGATTAACAATATTTCATCATCCACGTGGACCTTCTGGAGATTTATGATGCTCTGAGGAGAAGGAAAGTCTGGGTTCTTCTGTCAAATATGAGATGCAATTTGTGTGAATATCTATGATTTTTTTACTTGGGCTCCAAAGATTGAGGCAAACAAGGCATTGGGTATCTTGGCTCAGGTCCACATGGATAAGTAGGATCTAGACACTGTGTTTGGCTAATTTGATTGCCACCTCTGTGCACTTGACAGAAACATGAACCCTATAAGAGAGGATATAGGTCAATCATGGAAACAAAAAGCTCACCAATTTAAATATGTGGATCAACAGGAAGGAATTTACTGAGACATAATAATTAATGGAAAAGGTGATAGAAAGGAGATCACAGAAACTGATAGGAGATTCCCGCACTCAAACTTATTTTAGAAAGAGTTATTGAAATGCTCAGGCTTGTTGAATGAACATCTGCTCATGTCAAAACCAGAGAGAACAAGAGCTGTGTTCGTGAAACACAATGCCCACTACTGCCAATTGAAGCTGCACGGCAGATACTTTAGAAAAACAAGAGCACTGCATAACGGGTGCTACGCTCGGCTACGGGTGCAGTTTTGAAAAAATAAAAGCTGTCAGTATTTTTATTTTATTTTTTAAATGTTACATTGACCTTGACCTTGTGACCCAAAAATGGGTGTGGCATGTAGAACTCATCAAGGTGCATCTACATATGAAGTTTCAAAGTTGTAGGTGGAAGCAATTTGATTTTAGAGCCAATGTTCAAAACCTTAACAAAATGTTAAGGTTTTAGCACGACGCGGACGGCAGACGTCTGACTTTGGACGTCGGACAGCGGACGACACGACTAGCTGGCTATGACAATACCTCAGGTTTTCTCTGAAAACGCCAAGCTAAAAATGACCATATCAAAACCAAAGAGACCAAGAGCTATGTTCATGAAACACAATGTCCCCTACTGCGCTTTGTAGTTGCACAGCAATGTCCCCTACTGCGCTTTGTAGTTGCACAGCAGCTATTTTAGAAAAAAATTACCTTTGACCTTGAAGGATGACCTTGACCTTGACATTTCACCACTTAAAATGTTAAGCTCCATGAGATACACATGAATGCCAAATATGAAGTTGCTATCCTAAATATTGCAAAAGGTAAGACCAAGGTTAAAGTTTTGGGACAGACACATACACACACACACATACAATGACAGACAGGCCAAAAACAAAATACCCCCAATCATTCGATCCAGGGGCATACAAAATACCTAGATATGAGAATTTCCCAGTCTGCAATAATTATTGTAGTCATCACCATCCGCAAAGCCGTCTTGCGTACAACAAGATTTTTTACCCTGTTGGTATAAACAATGACATTTTAAAGATTTAAAGCTTTATGAAGGGAATATAAGAGCACACAATGGCTATTCTGGATGACAGCCAGTGGTCAAGGTTGGGAACGTAGACCAACCTAGGATAAACGTATAATCCCAACATGCATTATTCAGGAGATAACTAAAATGCCTGACACTGACAACATGACAAACAGGTTTAACCCTTTGCATGCTGGGAAATTTGTCGTCTGCTAAAATGTCGTCTGCTGAATTTCTAAAATTAGCATTTTCTTTGATTTTTTTCAAAGAATACTATCAGAATAGCTAACAGTTTGGATCCTGATGAGACGCCACGTTCTGTGGCGTCTCATCTGGATTTAAACTGTTTGCAAAGGCCTTCAAAATTCTATTCCAGCACTGAAAGAGTTCAAGAATACGCATTAATAAGTGAGGTGTTCAAGGCCATTAATGATTAAATAATATTAATTCAGATTGGACTGTTAAATTCTAGGAAGGAAATTTGATTGCTGATTTAGAAATACACCGTTGAGAAGTTTGTTATGTACTTTCTTATTGACCTGCTGAACAATTACAATGCAAACACTCGCAAAAACAGTGCAATGAAGCAATAGTATTAGAGTTGAGGGACAGCATACAGAGACCTTCTGACTGATAACTCTTCCCCATGTTCATTCAAAGGATAGAGTTAAGGGACAGCATACAGAGACCTGCTGACTGATAAATCTTCCCCATGTACATTCAAAGGTACTCGCAGAAATCTGACTTTTCAAGTTATAGATACCACCAAAAAACATTCAAGTGCTAGGCAGAGAGGATTCAGTGACATTAGAACTATGAGAGTCAACAGCATGAAAGTCACAACAGAAAGTATCTGCAAGGAGTTCAGTGAGTTTTTGGTGATGAAATAGAGTTCAACCGGTTCAACGGGTTGTGCTTTTTGAGAGTAAGTCAGAGAGGAAGTTAGTCATTTAGAGATATGTGGGACTATTGCTAAAAATAAAAAAAAACTGATAGGGTCAAAAGCATGTTGTTTGTTCCGAAGAAAAATGGCCAACTTTCAATTTGCATTGACCGTTACAGATCTCAATAAATCAATACTACGGGAACATGACTAAGTATTCAGGAGGTAGTAACTAGGCTACAGGCAAGCAAATACTTTACAACACTTGATGCCAACATGGGGTATTATTATAACATAAAAATGTCAGATGAAAGCTCTAGTTGGGAGGACCTTCACTTATCTTTTGGTTGATAAATATCCTTGAGAATTCCAATGGAAGCAAGATGCTGAAATAAAATTTTCAAACGAGAAATGCAAACACATTGGGGTTCAATACTTGGGGAAGAGATATTAGTAGACAATACTTGGGGAAGAGATATTAGTAGACAATACTTGGGGAAGAGATATTAGTAGACAATACTTGGGGAAGAGATATTAGTAGACAATACTTGGGGAAGAGATATTAGTAGACAATACTTGGGGAAGAGATATTAGTAGACAATACTTAGGGAAGAGATATTAGTAGACAATACTTGGGGAAGAGATATTAGTAGACAAAACTTGGGGAAGAGATATTAGTAGACAATACGTGGGGAAGATATATTAGTAGACAATATTTGGGGAAGAGATATTAGTAGACAATACTTGAGAAAGAGATTTTAGTAGACAATACTTGGGGAAGAGATATTAGTAGACAATACTTGGGGAAGAGATATTAGTAGACAATACTTGGGGAAGAGATATTAGTAGACAATACTTGGGACAGAGATATTAGTAGACAATACTTTGGGAGGAGATATTAATAGATAATACTTGGGGAAGAGATATTAGTAGACAATACTTGGGGAAGAGATATTAATAGATAATACTTGGGGAAGAGATATTTGTAGACAATACTTGAGGAAGATATCAGTAGAAGATTATCATAAGCTTGTCCAGGAAAACAGGCTCAGTTAACACCAGTAGCGTCTGAGAAAAGTTATTCAAAAGACTAGATTAATAAATCTAAAAGTGAACTAATCCAAATGTGATTTTGAGCAGCAAGAATTTAACTATGCCATTAGATCACAGGTGAAGGGCTCACACTGAGAGATAAGCAAGTACAGGCAATAGTTTGAATGAGAGACCCTCAGGACCATAGTTAGCTCCAGACAATTCTTGGAATGTTGTCGAATGTATCAATGTTTATTCCGGGCTTGAGTGAGCCCAATGCTCCTTTGCTTGACCTGAAATTAAGTACTCTGATGGCAGTGGAGGAAAGAGGCTGGAGAAGTCTTCCAAAAGATCAAAACAGTTCCCACATCAACAGAATTGCTGAAGTACTATTCTGTGACAAAACCAATAACATTAACAGTTACAGCTTCTAATACCAGCTGAAATTCAGGCAGATGGCTTGAAGTCATGTGAGCCGTCACCAGCAGAACAAAGATATGCGCAAAAAAAATTAAAGGGCGTGAAAAGTTTCAGGATCCTTCTACTGAATCTGATCAAAAGCCAATAAAAGAAAGCATCATGAAAACCCATACATAAAGCACCCTTAAGAATTCAGAGAATAATACTGAAGTTAAAATGATAAAAATTCACGCTTGTGTATTTTAGTGGTCAAGATATGTGTTAAGCGCATTGCTCGAGTAGATTGCCACTTAGAATATTAGGTGAGAAAGCCATTAACAAAGAATTTATGGTCTTAAACATGGAAATATTGACTTGACTCTTAGTAACCATGACAATATTGTGGATGCAACAGAGAAAGATGAAGACTTCCAGATGGTAGTACAAGAGATCTGTTCTGGAAGACCGACGACAAAGAAGGAGGTGTCACCTCAAGCTCTACCATTTTGGGACATTCCTGATTAATTAGCAGCAGGCACGTAGCTGTGCGTAGGCAGTGTAGGCACATGACTGCACATCATTATGAAAAATAAAAAAAATAAAAAAACGCCCGAAAATGCAAAAAAACAATGAAGGCTATTGGGGGGGGGGGGGGGGGGTTACCAATAGAGAATTTAAACATCAAATACTTTGGACATAAAACATGTTCAAGGAGTTCATTATTAAAATTAAGAAATCAAGCATAGCATTTTATCTCTGGCCCTAAGCACTCAAATTAAGAATAGATAGCTCATTTGTAATAGTATTATGTAACCTTTCAAGCACTAGTATGGTTTAAAACCAGCATATTGTTAAGACTGATCCAGTGACTGAGAGTTTCCTGTGCATGTACAAATTAAATAATCATGTTTGTATAAAGATTTGATTTTACCTTAATTAAACGCACCCAATGTAAGCTAAATATTTAATAACATTCCAAAACCTTTGCTGTTTAAAGATTAAATAAATGTCTTTGATTATGTAATCTATCAGAATAGTAAAGAAGTTTATAGATCTAATACACACAAAAGTCTTAAATGATATTTTGATATTGATATTGATATTTTAACTGTGCAGTATCAAATTGTTCTTTCAAACACTAAGAATGATTTATCGATGAACAAATCATTTAATGTAGAAATGTGAAATATGTATTTTATGGTATTTTCTTTTTAAAGTTTGATTCCAGGGGTTGTAGTTTTAATTTGCTTTTTTTACATTCTCCAGATCTATATTTTATTGCATAAAACTAGGCAGTGTAATGCATACTGGCTTATGGAGTACCCATGGTTATAATACTCAGTTACAAAAGATGAAGCTGTATGTAGCCCATGTAATCTGTTTTCAAAGTCCAGAAAATATTGAACCTTCACAGATAAGAAATCCAACAACTCATTGGAAAAAGCTGTCTACTTATGTTGAGCGGCACTTTGGAAATATAAACAATTTACACTGTATGAAAATGGCTGAACACTTCTTAGACATCAATGCAGTAAAAATCAAACCAATTTCTCGCTGATTGTCAGATGCAAGAGTCTTTACTATAGAAAACAACAGCTGCATAATAGGGGAAATAGCAGGGACCATGGTCTTGTTGGCCTAACAAAACATTGCCATTAGTAGACACAAGGAGGAGCTTAGTAATTTCATGGCACATCTATGACATGAAGTAAAGAGTGACACAATTCTCATAGAACATCTATGACATAAGGTAAAGAGTGACACAATTCTCATAGCACATCTTTGACATGAAGTAAAGAGTGACACAATTCTCATAGCACATCTTTGACATGAAGTAAAGAGTGACACAATTCTCATAGCACATCTATGACATGAAGTAAAAAGTGACACAATTCTCATAGCACATCTATGACATGAAGTAAAGAGTGACACAATTCTCATAGCACATCTATGACATGAAGTAAAAAGTGACACAATTCTCATAGCACATCTATGACATGAAGTAAAGAGTGACACAATTCTCATAGCACATCTATGACATGAAGTAAAGAGTGACACAATTCTCATAGCACATCTATGACATGAAGTAAAGAGTGACACAATTCTCATAGCACATCTATGACATGAAGTAAAGAATGACACAATTCTCCAGACTCACTTTAACAAAAAAAGAAACAAATGCCTAATTCAGAATGAAAATGAATTCTTACCATAGCTGTGAAAAAAAAACAAGAAAGGATTATGAACAACTGCAATACATATCCTTTCTTTTCAATCCCGATGTTGGGGAGGAATGCCCCTGGAGTGCTCTCTACGCCCCTGAGCAGTGCACAATGGTTTGTCATAAATAGGGGAAAGATAATGACATCTGGGTGAGGTTAATTGTAAGAAACAGCCAGAAAACCTGTATATTGGCCAGGTTAAAGCCATACAATTAAAAGGCTAGTAAGAAAATGCAATACATGTTTAACTTACAGAAACAAGCAAGCAAAAGTGACTTTATTATTTAGTCTGTTCTGTTGCTACCATGGAGCAAGGTTGGGACAGATTTTTTTGAAAAACAAGGAAATCACTACCTAATAATTGTTGATAAATTTAGGAATTACTTTGAAAAAGTACATTTACAATATATGACACTGAAACAAGAACTATTGTAAAAGAAATTAAAGAAACATTGCCAAATATATGAGTCGCGTTCTGAGAAAACTGGGCTTAATGCTTGTGTGTATCGTGCCAGATCAGGGACGACACTTTCCGCTTTTATGGAATTTTGTAGTTTCAATTTTCGAAACTACAGTTTAGGTGGAAAATGTTGTCCCCGATTAGCCTGTGCGGACTGCACAGGCTAATCAGGGACGACACTTTAGGCACAAACATTAAGCCCAGTTTTCTCAGAACGCAACTCATATCATTGACACATAATTATCTGGCAATATTTCCTAGTTCATGAATGACCGTCTTGCTGAGGAGCTGTTCAGTCAGTCAAAAAAAACAACAAGAGCTGTGTTTGTGAAACACAGTGCCCCCTACTGTGCTTTGAAGCCATATATTTGACCTTGAAGGATGACCTTGAAATTTACCTTTAACAGCTCAAAATGTGCAGCTCCAAAAGACACACATGCATGCCACATATCAAGTTGCTACATGTATCTTCAATATTGAACAAGTTATGATCAAGGTTCAAGATATAGACAGACACACACATACAATGACAGACAGACAGGCCGAAAACAATATAGCCCACGATCATTCAATCTGGGGTCATACAATTTTTGCATAAGGGTGATGATATCTATCTAAGTTTATTGGAACTCAGAAACACTCCATGCGATGATGAACTTGTATCCCCGTTGAACAGACTACTTTTGTACCTGTTAACTTTTGTACCAGTGTTAACTTTTGTACCAGTGTTAACTTTTGTACCTGTGTTAACTTTTGTACCTGTGTTAACTTTTGTACCGGTGTTAACTATTGTGCCCTTGTTAACTTTTGTACCCTTGTTAACTTTTGTACCCTTGTTAACCTTTGTACCCTCGTTAACTTTTGTACCGGTGTGAACTTTCGTACCGTGTTTTTTTACATACTAGTGTTAACTTTCGTACCGGTGTTATATTTCGTACTGGTGTTATATTTTGTATCAGTGTTATATTTTGTACCCCTTTTATATTTTGTACCCATGTTATATTTTGTACCCGTGTTATATTTCGTACCTGTGTTATATTTCATACCAGTGTTATATTTCGTACCAGTGTTATATCGTGTACCTTGCTATATTTCGTTCTGGTGTTTTATTTTGTATCGGTGTTATAATTCATATCGGTGTTATATTTCGTACTGGTGTTATATTTCGTACCAGTGTTATATTTCGTACCGGTGTTACACTGTTAGTGGTGCAATCTGTTTAAGCGTTGTGTGCAGCTGTTGAGATCAATACTGAGGTTACTTTTTATTATTATTTATATGCATGATCCAATATAAACCGTGAATGGCCCAGGAATAATTTCACGAATCCTGGCCGTCTGCGCTAACAAAATGTTCTGGTAAAAAACTTAAATGCAGTCGAATGGCCAATCAATTTGAATCTGGGCTGTTTATGATTATGAATATTAGAAAAGCTATAAAGGTACAATTTTAATATCTTATTACAATGATAATGTTAACAAAAATAAACTATTTGGCCAACATTATTTGAGAAATAGTAAACATATACATGAACTGTTCAATACTAGAAATGTGTCAAAAGAACACTGATGCCCAGAATATATATTACAAGCCACAGAAACAAGGGTTGTCACACATATTGTGTTCAGTTGATATAGCATGTATATAACAGTCTTTTGTAATTGTTGCTTCACATAAAGCCTATTTCATATTATGTGATAATTGACCATCAAGCAAGCAGCATAGTTGGTGCCCAAGAATGATTGTGCCCTTGACCTTGAGGAAAACAGCAAGGGTTTAGCATGCAACACATTTGTCTAGATATAATACACCCAATCATTCATAACAATTTATTTTGCAAAGCCATGGGGCCGACAAAAAAAGAAATTTCACTATATGCTGTTACATGTAAAGAATATGCAAAAGAGGCTCATTTATTCCTTTGCACATTATTGTATCAGTTTGCATCCTTGTAGTAACAAGACATAAGCTGCATTGTATGCAATTTGTCTTATTACACACGTGTCAAGCTGAATATAAGCCTGCGCACCTGCACAGCCTGGTCAGGAGCCACACTGACCACTAATGAGAGCACACAACCTTGAGTGACTTTAATGCACACTGGGTTACTCCTGAAAAGACTGTTGGTGCACAGGCTGGTACAAAGCTACCATGAGCAAATGTAGCTTTAGACCCATTTTCCCCTGAAGCTTAAATTTGGCTTACCTTGATAATATCGAATAACGAAATTTATGGATAATACAAAGCTGGGGTGGAACAAAGATTTTGTGCAAAAACCTGCCTTATATACTGAGCTAGTTATGCTTGAGCAGCTTTTGCAGTGGTGCATAACAATTACAAAATCCGTGATCTACTTTTTTAGCTCACCTGAACACAAAGTGATCGTTGTGAGCAATATTCTGGTGGGTTGCTGTCCATTGTATGTGTGATACACAATTTTGTTCATACAACATCTCCAACTTAACTACTAGAATGGTTTTTAAGAAACTTCACAGGAGGTGTCTATTAGAGACCCTCAATCAAAGCTGTTGTAGGTCCCCAGGTATCACATGATTTGTGTAGACTTATAAAGCAAATTATTTTTTCTCTATAAAGTCAGGGCCTTGAGGTGTAATACGTGTACTTAGCATAAACAGATAATATTACAAATTGCTAAACTACTAAGTTTGTTTGAATCATAAACTACAACAGTGTAGTGCCACTCCTGGGAAGTTGTGTGAAATGCTCTTTCATGACTTACAATTCATTTTGTCTTTCAAAATCTGTGAAACCACATTTCTCAGTGTTTTAATTTTAGGTGTGTGACATCGTTGTGGTCCTTTACTCTGATCATGCCATAAAGGTCAAAACTGGTTCTATTTCTGGTGTTCTTTGATTATATATCACAGTTTCAAAATTTACCTTAACATCTTCTATTAAACAACAAGCCTTAGACATGAAATATTTGGTATATCACTAGTATAGTTGAGGCGCGTTCTGAGCAAACTGTGCAGTCCGCACAGGCTAATCAGGGACGACACTTTCCATCCAATAACTATTATTGGTAAGAAGGGACTTCCTTTCAACAAAAAGTACCAGAAAAGCCGAAAATGTCCTCCATGATAAGCCTGTGCGGACTGCACAGGCTAATCTGGGACGACACTTTACGCACATGCATTATGCCCAGTTTTCTCAGAACACGACCCAATGGTTTTCTACAAGGTTTGTTAAACATAATGCTAGGACCAAATAATAATAGGGTAAATTATATAAGCATCCCCCCTGACAATTTTTTTAAAGTGAAAGGCACATAGATGTTGTATTTGGTATGTACAATTAATTCTACTGTGAGCCAATTGCATTAAAATCATTATAATTCAAAATTCGCCATGTTTAAGGTTTCAACTTTTGATAAAGGCTTGTTAAAAATGGCTTTCAATATTGACTTACAATATATATCAGGTGAGCATATGAAGCCCATCTTTGCCTTCTTAAGTCTAAAGTTGTTTTTACAGTTACACAATAACAATTACTTGTCAGATCTGCCATAAGGCCATGCAAATTCATGTTTATGGAAAGCATCACTGGGCTAGTTGAAGGTTTTCAGAATCAAGACAGAACAAAATATGTTTGACCATGCTGAAAATTAAGCAGACAAAGTGCTTCAAAACACATTTTAAACAAACAGTACAGAAATATGGCATGACAGCGTCCAGCTGCTTTAGTGACTACATGTTGTTGCATATATATTGAGATAAATCTCAGTGGATAAAATAAGTAGTAAATAAAGCACCACTTAGTTCAATTTTGATTTTTAAAGTAGAATGGCGGGTACAAGTTTCTTTTTTCAATGTTTTGGGCTCTTCAAAACATTATATAATTTTACAAAGTAATGATTAAGTGTTTTATTTATGTCAAAGAAAGCAGCTGTATGCACTGACTATCGGTTGTCACGACTTCAACACAGCATGGTCTTTTTAGCATGTACTTTCATATTTTGTATCCAATTATATATATAAGAGAAATTGTATGTGATACTAAATTGAGATTGATCTTGAACGGTGTTTGTGGGGGAGGGGGGGGGCTAAAGACATTACAAATGAAATGCTTTATGTACGACTTTAAAAAATTTATCGATGATAAATATTTATATGTGTGCATAATTTACTTGAACCACTGCCACAGAGAGTGTGTATGAGAAACATATTGTTCTGAACTTCTTGTTTCGATCTGTTTGGTAAGTCTCTGAAAGTCAAAGTGGCGGTCAACAAAGAACCAACTTTGTATGGCCTCACGCTGCACTAACTTGCCTTTTAATTCTGTGTGATAAACGGAATTTGTACTTTGCTGTATTTCCACCAAATTATTCACACCTTCGTACCGTCGTGAAATAAAATCAATACACGCACGAATTTATCGTGCATTGCACCGAAAACCGGTTACGTCAAACTCAACCGTCTCAATTATAAGAAGAAATTTGTCAACATTGCTGTCTTGCCGAAGCCAGAGGGATATAGAATGGGCGTTGTCCGTACGTCGATTTGTCACAAACATTTCAGGCCTATATCTCAGAAACTATATCAGATATCAAAATGAAACTTCGTGGGTGTATGAGATATCAATGAGGAGGTTTCGCGGGGTTATCAATCCCACGAATTTACTTGTTTAATTCTAATATCAACGATACATTAATAACGATACTTACTTCTTACATATATATTTATTTATTATTAATTAAATAACTTGCAAATTGAGTTTTGAAAATATTTTGTAATAATGTATATCTATCTCTGACATTAACTTCGCAAAAGACAGTCACAACCCCGACTGAAGGAAGGTTAGCATAGCGTCAGACATCGCTGACCTTTGGGTAGATTGATCTACATCTGCAGGACGGATAAAGATAGACTCGTTACGTCGAGTTACTGTTGTTGGAGCATCAGAAGAAGGATGCAGCACACACCCACGCCCAAGGAGAAGCCCTGATGCCCAAGCCAACAGAGAGCGCTTATCGGGGCACGCCTCTGTCCATACAAAGAACGACAACGAAGAGGACGAGAGGGACAACTTTTACAACATTCTATCAACTATCATACACGACAGACCAAAGAGGAAAACCATCATTTTTATTTGCGACTTCAATGCCAGGATTGGCAGTACAATGTGGCTTTCAAAACTCAATACATGATAAGCATACCGTGATTTATGTCCAAAAAGCAAACCTACGTCTCTACTGTTGGTTAGCATTAAAACTTATACCAGCATTTATTTATGCCATTATTTAAAATTCCCGTAATTTATCTCTACATTAGTTTCTCTAAATCATGTTCCAAGCGAGTATATCTACATCATACCCGTCAGCATGTGAAATTATTTTAGGTTTGATAAATACGGTATCGTATCGGTACTTTACAGGTTATTTGGAAGAGAAAGCACGGTAATGTTTGAGCGCAAAAATGCACGTGTTTCTCATTAAGTGTTCAGCGCGAAAAAATGCATGGGTTTCTCGTTTTGGGTATGAATATATTGCAAATATATTGATTCGCTATTCGAGGCGTGTATTTGATGGGCATAAATTATGGAAAAGGAGCAAGACGGGGTGATACACAGGCCCGCCCTAAATACACATGCTAAGCTAGTCGTTTAAATTATGTTTACGTTCACTATTGCAATTATAAAAGTCGATATTGATTCATTTTTAGTCCAGATTTTAGCTCGAGACAAGCCCAGGTATTGTCATAGCCATCTCGTCGTCCGCCGTCCGCCGGCGTCGTGCTAAAATCTTTACATTGGCTCTAAAATCAAAGTGCCTCCATCTACATCTTTGAAACTTCATATGCAGATTCACCTTGATGAGTTCTACGCGCCACATCCATTTTGGGGTCACTAGATAAATGGTCAAGGTCACCGTGACCTCTATTTTTTTGTTAAATTCTGACATGCTTTCATTTATTAGCTCGGCTGTTTTCGGAGAAAACCCGAGGTATTGTCCTAGCCAGCTCGTCGTGTCCTGTCCGCCGTCCGCGTCGAGCTGAAACCTTAACATTTTGTCAAGGTTTTGAATATTGGCTCTAAAATCAAAGTGCGTCAACCTACAACTTTGAAACTTCACATGTAGCTGCTTCTTGATAAGTTCTACATGCCACACCCATTTTTGGGTCACTAGGTCAAATGTCAAGGTCACTGTGACCTCTAAAAAATTCTGACAAGCTTTCATCTATTCAAAACTGCACCCGCAGCCGAGCGTGGCACCCGTTATGCGGTGCTCTTGTTCAAAACTGCACCCGCAGCCGAGCGTTTGCACACGTTATGCGGTGCTCTAGTTAATTTATGTCACAAGGGATCCTTACACTGGTTCCATTCCTTTGAACGTCAATGGATGAATGTATATTTAAGTCTGAAGCAGCCAATATTTGCTTGATTATTTTGTACAACCCTTTGCCTCATAGTATGCTCTTAATACGAATTTAAATTCGGAATATGTGTATCATTTTTTAGAATCTCGCTGCCTAGGAATAGTTTTATTGGTTTTGTACCTATATATTCAAATTTGAGTATGTTTGAATTTCCGCCAAATTAAAAATGTTTAAGTGTTATCTTTTTGTTGTCTTATGTAAATATAGTTTACTGTAGCAAGTTATTCTTAAGTTTATTTTCATACGATGACTTAAAGCTTTTCGTTTTGTGGCAAAATTTCGTCATATGCATGGATATATTTTTCGAATACTCGTGATTTACCTACGCTGTTCGGAGGTATGCGTATTTGAATCTAGTGGTTTGAGGGATATTGTTTTGGTGTTGACTGTCCGTCCGTCCATCTTTCAGTCAGTCCGTCCGGCATTTTTGTGTCCTGAGCCATATCTTGGAAGGGCTTTGGCGGATTTCATTCAAACTTGGTATGAGTTTACAGGCCCGTAGCCAGGGTTTTGAAAAGCGGGGTGCTAATTTTAGCCATCTTCAATTGTAAGTGAGCAACAAAGTTGCAAAGGGGGTAGGTACGGGAGGGATTGTACCCCTCCTGCAATTGGGGGCTTTGGAGGTCCTCCCCCTAGAAAATTTTGAAAATGAAACGTAAGCTCCTGCATTCTGGTCACTTTTGTAACTGTATTTAGAGACTGAAGTTATAGAGCAGTTTAATATGAAATTTCACTTTCTGATTTTTATTGACCATACTCAGTGACTGTTCGACATGAAGAATATATAACATACATATATTCCCCACCACGGGCGGCACGTTTTTCAATAACCACCTTTTTTATAAGTCACGGATATACATAATTTTATAAGGTGTTTAACTGACACTAGTATTCCCGCACACACTTTGTTCACTTATGCAACAACACATTTAAAGAAAGTAAAATAAAAATAAGATTGGTGTGTTTTACCATTCCAACATTCTACCATTCATAAATCGAGCGAATTTAATGGAAATATTTGACTTTTTTTTCAAAACAATTGTATGTCTGCTACTATGGATAGTACCAGAGGCCTAACATTGCTCTAAACGTGCTAGCAGTGTATTGTACAACAAACACTGATTAATAAAACTGGGTATTCTCTAATCTGCATCAATACTCAAACGAAATCAAATTGGTATTACTGGTTACTTAAATCTGTTTTAACTATGTTTCACAAATAAGTTATCTTTTTTTTCTAATCGAATTTCAGAAACATATAACACTTAAAGCTTCATTAAGACCCTATAACCACAAACTACTGGCCCTACCCTATGGTCTCAAAGTCCTTATCAATGTATACCAAGACGTTGAAGAAAAAAGATGTACAGTACTTATATGCCCATTATATGCTTAAGATCCGTCACAGTTGATGAACATTAAACGTTAACATCCACCCGATCATATGTTATAATGTTTTAAATTCACCATAACAACTGTTTAAGAGTATGACAGACCTAGTGTCAAGTTGGATATAATTAAAATATTGTGGAAAGTTATTATGTGGAGCAGAACAAATGCCATGAATTGTTGGTAAACTACAAAAAAGCTACATTACTTTGAAGAAATGATTTGTTTTCTTGTCATTCAACAAAAAGATTATCCTGTCTTGAGTATTGCTGATATTTTTTATTGGAAACCCCTTTAGGCGATCCGAAAATGGTTGTACGGGGATATAACAAAATGACAGCGCAGTCTGTCGAAAATGCTGTGCACAGTGTACCACGTGGTGCACAAATCTTGCTGTTAGGACTGGAAGGTCCTCAAGCAACGTAATGTATGTCAGATATTGGGTAAAATATACAACAAATAAATAACATCTCTCAAGTAATACTGCTTGACAAAGGTAAGAGTACATATATGGCCAATTGCATCATAAATTAAGAACATGTGCAATGTTAAACAAGCATGTGATAAAAGTACATGCAAATGGCCAATTGCGTAATGAGCCAATGACTTCAATAGGTTCATCTTAAATTAGCCATTTTTTTATTGAAAAGAAATCTTAACTTTTCTTAAAAATAAAAATAATCTGCCAAAACAAAAAAAATGAGCACATTTTGTCATCAAAATACATTTGCTGTTTATTCTGATTTTTCTGTCATCGGTTTGATAATATAAACATTCAAAAATAGTTTTGATCATTATCAGTTTTCGGACAATGTACATGTGTGATGAATACATTGTATATGTGCTATATTGCACGTGAAATCATATATTTCTAAACATTATTATCGAAGATGTACACATGCTTAAAAAATAGAAAAGATTTTTCATTTTCAACAACAGTGCAAGCTTATTAATGCAGTGTTTTTTTTAGCTCACCTGAGCACAATGTGCTTATGGTGAGCTTTTTTATCCGTCGTGCGCCATCAACAACTGCCTTGTTAACACTCTAGAGGCCACATTTATTGTCCAATCTTCATGAAATTGTTAAGGGGTAACAATAATTGGAATACGGGACTCAGGGGCAGGGGTATTACAGCTCTTAAAATGTAAGGATATCCCAATGATTATAGGACTAAAACGAGTGTTTTTTTTAAATAAGTACTGAATTTACATAGTACAGGGGCAAAGAACAAGAAGTGTCATAAGGGGCTAATTATAGCCCTATCAATTCGGTTTGATCGACATGAAATACCGATACGTTGGGAAACATTTAGATGTAAAGATTACAATCATTTCAATTTGGAAAAAAAAACTGAAAATATCCGCGTCTTCTTCCCTTACGGCTTGTCTTTTCCTCCCCCCAAAAAGCACGTAAGAAGCCATTCTGATGGAAAGAAGTGATTTATTCGTATGAAAGGGAAAAACGAATGAGTTACCTCCCCAAGACAGCAGCACATAGCAAAGTTCTATAAACAAACGTGTTTCTTTATAGATCTTTGAACAGCGCCACTCGTTTTTCGTTTTTTGTAAACCGAAATATCAAACCAAGAACGGTAAACGGGACCAAATAATCCGTTTCAAGTTTTAATCATTGATTTTTGATATATGAAGATGGAAGCGAAATTTGAAGAGGGAAATACATTTCGTATTTTGTTTTATAATTGGGACAACGAAAAACGATACAAAGAAGTTAATTTTGTTTTCGTCCTTTGTTTTTGTTTCGGTCATTAGAAAATTGGAATATGAACTAATTTGCGTTAATTTCATGTGTCGTGTCGAATTCAAAACGACAAAGGAAAAGACGGTATCTACACGGACCGCGATATCCGCCGTGTTATTAGTTTTCTCATGTTTCAGCCCAGGATATTCGACTAGTAAATGGATCAAGACCTAGCCAGGGTCGTCTCGAGGTCTTCTACAACAACACATGTGGTACAGTCTGTGATGACGACTTCGACCCTTTGGATGCGATAGTTGTTTGTCGTATGCTGGGATTCGCTGAGTATGTAACATAATTATTGAGTTCATATGCGGCATCTGATGATCTTTCTTAAACTAATCTCAGCCGAAACTGTTGATGGTTACTATCTGTGGTGGATGGCTTTCCAGCATGTGTCGTCTTATGCCATGTGATTTCAACAATGTGCATCAACCAATCACCCAAACTCTCTAAGCAGATTTTCCAGAACCTTTACATGGATGGTAATTGGGCGATCCACTTAAAACTGTTCAAATCAATCCGCTGTATTGCTGATAATATCGGTCTAAATGCAAAAACGGAATTTGAATTTAGAAATCTGCAAGCTCATAGATTTGGTATTTGTTATGAAACATTGTATAGAAATAACCTACCTTTTTCAAATCATCTCCCAGGGGTTTAAAAAGGCCCGCCCTGGGGATAACCTGTTTTGCATATATGCGTATACTTAATGTTTAAAACAAATCTATGAAACAGCGAATCCCAGAGGTTGGGTAGCTGACATGAAAGAAATTATGTAACTCTCCCAAGTTTGTTCCAATCAAGATTCTGAGCGTCAAAATTTGCTTCGCACTTGGGGTTGCTTCTTTTCATGTAATGTATTAAGTGTGGAACAAAATAAGTAAGTTAAATTTTCACATCGTATTTTGGTTCTTTGACAAATTTGTTCAAATAATTCCGCTGGGGTGAAAATAACTTGCCCCATGGGGATAACGCGTTTCCCTTAATTCATTTAGTAATCAGCTAAAACTATTTCTTCTCTGAAATATAAAGGCCCAATATTCTATGTTAAATTGTATAGCGATTATACAACACATTTGTTCAAACCATGCCCCTGGTGTTAAAAGTAGCCCCGCTTTTACTATTTATTGCTGAAATACATATAGCCAAAGCTGATCCTATGAAATCCATAACGTTCAGACGCTTCTTACTGTTTATGAAACATTGTCACGGGTAATCTACAACAAATTTCTTCAAATCATGCCCATAGGGTTCATATCATGCTCAATGGGTCAATATTGACAACGCTCTGGCGGCAATTTATATTCCTTATATTTATGTAATGAATACTGTTAAAATCCTCTCCGAAACCGCGACGACTAAAGGCTTGGTGTTTATTGTTATGTTATATTGTATACCGGTTTTTCACCAAGTTTCTAATATCACGCCTATCGGGTCAGAGTAAGCTCTATTGTTACCCGCTTTTCTTCTTCATGAGGTCACAGGTCAACTAAGTATATGTTGTATACTTGTTTATAGCAAGATATATTTAAAAGTTTTAAAAAAAATAACATAACTACATATGCTTATTTATTTTTCTTCCACATACAATGAACACGTGTAAACAAAAACTTATAAATAAATAAATAAATATGGTTGTTACTGGTTGAGTCGTGGGTTCTGTTTGATTCGTAGGTATAGAAATCGCGTGAAATCTCGCGAAAGAACGTTCGCACATGATGCAGTTCGTTACGGAAAAATGTTTTGACACGGTCACCATTTTTTCCGATCAAAAACGCGTCAAAAACAAGTAAATAGTGTAATTCATCATAACTTGATAGGTCCTTATGAAGTATTTTCCTCATTTATGTATTGTTCATATAGTGTTTCAAAGTAACACAAAATTGTTTATTTATGAGTATTTACCATGCTACATCGTCTGTTGACATTTTTTCACAAGAAATTAACCTGTCCTGCAAGGTCAGTTTAAAGGCTATTTATAGTATGCAAATCTTGAAATTCTGGCAGCCAATCAGAACCCACGATTCAACCGGAAGATTATTTTCATGATGGTAGTTTGACACTATCAACACAGTCGATTATTTTGATGTTTAAAGACGATAAACATTTGGAAAAAAGCAACACATCTTAAAGAAGAAAGGTTAATAATTATTTTCATTATGATTCATGGTCATATATTTATACAATATTTGTGATGTAACAACTTTATGAAAATTACCCACGATTCAACCAGACTATAGCATACATATAAATAAATATAAATAAATGTAAATAAATATTAATAAATATTAATAAATATAAATGAATATAAATAAAGTTATGCAAATAACTTAATTAAAATTAAAATTTAAAGTATCCATATTGGATACCACGTTAGTCTAGAAGGATCCAAGGGAGCCACACTGAATTTGATTGGTCAAAAGAGCCCATGTGACCCCACACTGAGGTTATACACAAGTAATTAAATATAAGGCTTGAACCAATATAATGTTCAACAATTAAGAAATCGTACAATGACATAAAATCTTTTATGTGTGCATAAAATATTATTTATGTATTGTCCTCGGTGGTAATAAAAAGGTCATAGACCGGACGGACTCGTATGACTTGAAGGAAAGAACAAACACAATATTGTTGATTGAAAACGGGCATTTATTATAAAATGCCATAAAAAAGATAAAAATAGAACAGATTCTTTCCCGAAAGGCATAATGGGTGGTATAAACACGCCACAAAGGGGACCGGAACGGGAACCCCGCCGCCCATGAAGTACGGGAGATGACCGCAATTCGAAAAGGAGGTAGTTGCCCCTGAATGAATATAAACGTAGCCTTACGATTAAGGTCAGGTAATGTCAAAATTAAGGACAAATAAGCATTATAAGCTTTGATTTGTAAAAAGCCCCTAGGCTAAAATCATCCATCTGCTAATTAATAACAAATTATAGAACATAGTGAAGTAAATTTAGTGACAACAATAGGATTGGTGTTCAACGATCACTAGAATAAGCATAACTTAATTATACGTGTATGCTCCATAAGAAAAATACTGCCAGAAAAAAAAATGTTAATAAGAACTGCTTAACCTAATTGTCAACAAAAGTGACTTAGACCTATATGTAAATAATGGGAGCTGCGACCTTAACCGGTCAGACATAAAACAACCGATATTTGTATAAAGTATAAGCGCTAGTAAAAATGATGAAAGACTACCTGCAGCCTTTAACTGTCAGGGAAACATAACTTCTACAGCAAAACAACAAAAGTAAAGTAAGAAGATGCACACTTAAAGGAGTAAGCAATCATGAAGAAAAACAAACAAACATGTATCTGCGGTCTTAAACTGTCATACAACATAGGAGATAAATCCAACAAATAATGGCTTTAATAAACAGCCTTGTTAAAAGGTGAAACGTTTGCTTGCAGCCTAAAACTGTCAGGTAAACATAAATTGTACAGCAAAGCTACACACGATAAAATAAGACAATGTACCGGTAAAAGAGTAGGCCATTCCTAGTGCTAGAGGTAGAGGGAGACCAAGAAAATCTTGGTCTCACTGTATTAAGGATGACCTGCACACCTTTGGCATGGGAGACACTGACCCACAAAACAGAGGAGCGTGGAAATCAGGGGTTAGACGCTCTAGCCGCCTGCTGCCTACCCCAACTACTGGGACTAATTTCGCAGCAGATGACAAATAAACTCAGGATCAAGTCAAGTCAAGTATCTGGCCCCATTCCCAATGGAAAACAAGATGTGTTTGTGAAACACAATGTCCCCCTATATATGACCTTGACCTTGTGAAAGATGACCTTGACCTTGTGAAGGATGACCTTGACCTTTCACCACTCAAAATGTGCAGCTCCATGAGATACACATGCATGCCAAATATCAAGTTGCTATCTTCAATATTGCAAAAGTATTCATAAAATAAGCGATTTGGGCCACATATATTTGACCTCTGACCTTGAAGGATGACCTTGACCTTGACCTTTCAACACTCAAAATGTGCAGCTCCATAAGATACACATGCATGCCAAATATCAAGTTGCTATCTTCAATATTGCAAAAGTATTCATAAAATAAGCGATTTGGGCCACATATATCTGACCTCTGACCTTGAAGGATGACCTTGACCTTGACCTTTCACCACTCAAAATGTGCAGCTCCATAAGATACACATGCATGCCAAATATCAAGTTGCTATCTTCAATATTGCAAAAGTATTCATAAAATGAGCGATTTTGGCCACATATATTTGACCTCTGACCTTGAAGGATGACCTTGACCTTGACCTTTCACCACTCAAAATGTGCAGCTTCATAAGATACACATGCATGCCAAATATGAAGTTGCTATCTTCAATATAGCAAAAGTTATTGCAAAATGTTAAAGTTGGCGCAAACAGACCAACAGACCAACAGACAGACAGACAGGGCAAAAACAATATGTCCCCCACTACTATAGTGGGGGACATAAAAAAAAAAAAAAATTCCAAATGGGACATAAAATTCAAAGTTTAAGGTTGCAAACAAACAAAAATATTTTTAGATTAACATTTTGTTAATCTCCCATCCAAGTCTACAAGTTGCACTTTATTAAATTTTTTAATTAAAACTCTTTAATTCTCATTTTTGAAGCATTTGTTTGCACACACAAAAAAAACACAAATTTCCCAATGTTGGTCAAAACATCGCGATTTTTTCCGGTCCAAAGGAACCAGGCCCCATTCCCAAACTGGTGAAAAAACACTGCTACATGGCAATAGCATTTGCTAAATTGTGCACCCCTA
Organism: Dreissena polymorpha; assembly: GCF_020536995.1. NCBI lineage: Eukaryota > Metazoa > Mollusca > Bivalvia > Myida > Dreissenidae > Dreissena > Dreissena polymorpha. Next base: position 22,522,926 of record NC_068369.1, on the reverse strand, counting down.
GCTGATCATCGTGAAATCAGATTGGAAGTATTAGAGCACTTTCCCCTAGATACAGATCTACAGACAGCTCAGTTTCTTTGCAAGTGCACAATTTTAAAGGCAATCATTACAGTGTGTGTTTTATGGTTCAAATTTCAGACCCATTTCCAATGGAAAAAAAGTATATACTTTTACAAAATGGGAACTAAACATTCAGAATCAAAGGTTTCTAATAATAACAAGAAACCGTGAGAGACGGGTGATGCTCCCCAAGGGGTTTTTTGGTCACAATATTGCACTATATATTCAGATAAAAGGAAACGTCTTGAGGGGCATAACTTTGGACAAAATAATACGATAGATGGTTTAGCAACTTGAAAATTTCAAAGAGCCATAATTCTCTAAATAAATCATCTAACCAGAACCCACAAATAACATGCGCATCTCCTTAAGGTAGTTAAGCTTCCTATAAAGCTTCATTGAATTCCAGTCGGTAGTTGGGGAGAAATAGCCCGGACAAGAATTGCACTATATGTGCAGTTTATAGAAAATTTCAAAGAGCCATAACTCTGTGAAAAATCATCCGACCATAACCGGTTGATAATATGCACATCTCCTGTTGGTAGTGAAGCTTCCCATAAAGTTTCATTGAATTCCCGTAATAAGTTGCTGAAAATAGCTCGGACAAGAATTGCATTATATGTACAATGGAAAATTTCGAAGGGCCATAACTCTGTGAAAAATCATCCGACGAGAACTGGCTGATAATATGCAAATCTCCTCTTGGTAGTGAAGCTTTCCATAAAGTTTCATTGAATTCCGGTCATTAGTTGCTGAGAAATAGCCCGGACAAGAATTGCACTATACGTACAGTTAATGGAAAATTTCAAAGGGCCATAACTCTGTGATTAATCATCCGACCAAAACCGGCTGATAATATGCACATCTCCTTTTGGTAGTGAAGCTTCCCATAAAGTTTCATTGAATTCCGGTCATTAGTTGCTGAGAAATAGCCTGGACAAGAATTGCACTATATGTACAGTTAATGGAAAATTTCAAAGGGCCATAACTCTGTGAAAAATCATCCGACCAGAACCCGCTGATAATGTGCACATCTCCTCTTGGTAGTGAAGCTTCCCATAAAGTTTCATTGAATTCCGGTCATTAGTTGCTGAGAAATAGCCCGGACAAAAATTGTGCACGGACGGACGGACAGACGCATGGACAGACGAAGCGGCGACTATATGCTCCCCCAAACATAAATTTTAGGGGAGCATAAAAATATATTTAAACAAGAGCTGTGTTTATGAAACACAATGCCCCCTACAGCGCGGCTTAGAAGCCATATATTTGACCTTTGACCTTGAAGGATGACCGTGACCTGTCACCACTCAAAATGTGCAGCTCCATGAGATACACATGCATGCCAAATATCAAGTTGCTATCTTAAATATTGCAAAAGTTATGACCAAGGTTAAGTTTTGGGACACACAATGACAGACACATACAATGACAGACAGACAGGCCAAAAACAATATACCCCCGATCATTTGATCCAGCCCGGGACATAAAAAATATAACAAGTCTCAACATTCAGTTCATCTCCCATACAGTTATATGAGTTGAACCTTAGTAAATGAAATATTGAAATCAATTTAATTTTGAATTTACTTAATGTTAGAAAAAACAAAACCATTAATATCCCAAGAACGCGATTGTTCCAAATCCAAAGGGATCAGATCCCATTCTAAAATTATATTTAAACAAGAGGGCCTGAAAGGCCCAAAGTAGCTCACCTGAGATAACAAGATATTATTGGGACAAATCTTCTGACCAAGTTTCATGAAGATCGGAAAATAAATGTGGCCTCTAGAGTGCAAACAAGGTTTTACTATAGCCATATCAGGAAAAATGCCCCGTCCCCTGGCAGCCATGTTTTTCAGCCAACCGGCATAATTTTCAAACTCATCCAAGATATTATTGGGATGAATCTTCTGACCCAGTGCCATGAAGATCAGACAATAAATGAGGCCACTATAGAGTGTTAACAAGATTTTACTATAGCCATATAAGGAAAAATGCCCCGCCCCTTGGCAGCCATCTTTTTCAAGCAAACGTATCCATTTGTACTTAATCGAACGAATTGGATATTATATATTATACACTTTGCACTTAACCATTCCATCAGATTCAAACCATTTTTTATTTATTCTCCTTTTTTGTGTTCTTCCTTTAAATATTGGCAGTACAAATACAACTTTTATATTCTATTATGTACGGTGATGGTAAAAGAAAAACATAGGGGACATTTAGCAGCCGCCGCCAATTATTGTGCCTCTTAAAACGTCATGCGGGTCTAAGGGGTATCCATTTTCGAACTCATACAAGATATCATTGAGACCAATCTTCTGACCACATTTTATACACTTCAGGTACAACCGAACATCGATTATAAACATACATTAAACCATGCAATCGTCAAAACGCGAATCACCGCCTTGAAACGGTCATTGCAAAGCATTAAGGGTTGTTACCGGATTAAGGGCTAAGCGAACCTAATACTTAAAAAATGATACCATCGGACCACTTAGGACATACGAAGTGTGTTTTTTTAATTTACATTTTTCATAAATATTAATTTATAAAATAAAGAATAATCTTGTTTAAAAAAATGTTGTTGAAAAAATGTTGAAAATGGACAAACTTTTGAATGTTTTAACATATGATGAACACAAATACACGTATGCAACTTCAAAAGGATACGAGTTTGCATGATTCGAGTTTAAACGCGAAGGAATCTTTTTTATGAAATCAGTAAACAGACAAACAGAGAGTCAGAGAGGAAGCCGAAAAGAACGTGGTAATAGGAGTACATGCATACACTCGTC